>NW_027418293.1:0-83058 GCF_009905375.1 Apium graveolens | reverse complement strand
AGGGTGTGAGAATTTATTTTATGATGGGTGTAAATTATATATTTATCTTTATAAGTTCAAAACTAAAATATCGTAAGTTCTAGAATTTATATTTTTTATTATTGGTTCTACCAACTTATTTATAAACTGATTTCAAAGATTTTTTTATCGTAGGAACCCGCAGTCGCTACCCTTCGTGTGCGCACTAGGTAAACCCCACAGGCTCACGCAATAGCCTGCAATCCACGTGAACCAAAGTAAACCACATTTAAGCGACAAGCTCTGGCTAAGGAGGCATAATCATAAATTCTCTTCCCGGCGATTCGAACCTGTGACCAAGAAGATAGTTATCCTCTTTTTAAACAACTGAGGCAAGGATTGGCAATCCTTGTGGGCGATTTCAAAGATTACCTAGAGAATATGTTGACTATGTAATCATGATTTCCTAATTATTTTTAACTCAGTTTATTCGGTGGTTATTGGTTAATCTAAATTGTAAAAAGAAAAAAGTAATATACATGTATTCATCAAACAAAATTGCACAACTAGGACAACTTAATTGCACTTATACAAATTTAGTTGATCACCAAAATTTTTATTTCATTTGTAACTATGTCAAAATACACACATATGATATATACTTATATTTATAAAAATTAATAATAAAATTATTTAGATTTATAATTATAATATAATAGTAAATGTAGGTTTTATTTTAATAATAAAAAACTCCACATACTATTTTCCAATTAATTGTGAATAAACAAATATTCTACAATTACAAAAAGTATTGAAAAGAGAATTTAGATTTCAAACAATATTGTATTTTTATTCAAATTTTAAAGGCAAAAATTCAGGTTTACTACATGATCAAAATTTAATGAAAAATGATTAATACATAAAGATTATTTTCTTTGTTTAAGTTAGTATAAGAAAAAAATCAGAAAGGACTATGTGAAGTATGTAGGAGTAGATAATCAGTTATGCTCTGTGTGAACAATGGGTACTCACAACTTTTACCTATGTGAAGTTCAGAAAGACTTGACAATAGATACGACTTTCAAGTGAAACTCCTCTAGATTTGAACCCCGGTTCTGATGGCCAACTTTAAGTGTGGAGGAATGGTAACGGGATGGGAAACTTGGATTGGTTTTTTTCGCTGCTAGGTCTATTCAAGCTGATGGGGAACCCTTAACTATGATTATAGACTTATACAATTGGGGAGCTGATGTTAAGTTTCAAGTAAGATATTAGAGAACAAACACCGTGCTAATTATATATATTAGAGTTGAACTCTTCTCATATGTTTCTTTCTTCGCTAGCCTATCATTTACTAAGGTTAGGCTTTTGAACAAAGAAGAAACTAAAGACTTTTGTATTTTAGCATAACTTGTCATAGATATAACATTAGAGATCATCAAAACCCTCGCATAACTTAATAAACAATTGTAGTTGTTTGTTCAGAATTAACATATATAAACTGCATTCATGGTTAAACAATGGTAATTTTTAGCATCCATAATATTCAGGGAACCGTCCAAAGCCAACTAAGAGAAAAATTATAAATTTCGCATTGTCTACTGCTGTGGGAAACGGGGCTGCAACCATCTCCGCATGGTCGAAGAGTGTTGGATACGAATAAAAACACAAATCGTCCATTCCATATTGATGACAACCAATTATTTCAGCTCTTCTCACTTTAGTACTCATTATTCGATCACCGGTCAAAGGATATTTGTAAAGCTGATTGTCGCCTGTTGCAATCACCAGCAAATTTCCATTGATAACCGAAAACCCTGATATGGTTGGCTTCAAATCGTCATACAATCCCATAGCCTTTGATCTAGATTTCAAAATGATCTTCCATTTGTTCGATTCAACATCTGTTAAAATCCATATGCTAAACACAAGTTTCATTAATTTGATTAAACATATAGATTCGGTACCAGTTCTTGGATCCTTAAACTTGAATACACCAAACTTGCAGCTACAATCAGTATCAAAAATACCCTTTCTTGCAGGCCTAGGAATTTTAGAAATTTGGAGATAGAGCTCCTAATATTATAACTCACAATATATGGCCAATAAAAAGGACTGTTTTTTGCTATATACTTACCCCAATCTGACATAAAATGAATTGTTCCACCGTCATTTTTCAAATAAGCTGTCGATCCAAAATCAATACTCCTTGAACCAATCACCATTTCTCCGTACTCTTCCCAAACTTTTTTTTGTGGCCGGTATATTCTACATAACTTGGTGTTGGTATTCCAAACATCTTGGGAAAATGATCCGACATACATCAACTTATAATCATACTCATGGTTGTAATCATCAATGTTGCATACAAGAATAAAACTGAAAGGAAAATCAATTTTGAAATCACTGGTTGGTTTGATTATTGGCAACCATGTTTTTGTGACAGGATTGCATAAGAAAAGTGGATATTCAGCATCCTCTAAATTTTTGCAACATAGTAGTCCGTTGTAGGATGCAATCATTGAGCCTTTGGTTGATAGGAACTCAAGGGAGGCGGAAGGAAAACCACAAAAAGATTTAGAAGTCTCGCACAGATAATTAAGTTGCAGACTAGTTGGTGCAGATTTTGGTTGGATAAAGAAACATGAATCTTCTCTACCCTCAAGATTCTTGCATTGTTTATTTGCAAGCAATTTCCAGGATAAAATTTCATGGCATTCTTTCGAAACTACACTAAATTTAAAAATTGATTTTGCTGGTAGATGAGGAAAGATTTCAAGGAGGTCCATTACTACAGCAGGCTAAGACAGAGAGATAGATTATTGAGTAATGGAGAGGAAATGAGTGACTGTTGAAAAAGTTTGCAAGAAATATATGTTTTGTAACAAAACAAAAGTATATATTTATAGGATCCGGGGAGATACACACAATTATATGAGATTCTTTTTTTAATTATGAGTTTTTCCTAATTTGTATTAGATTTAATGCAAAAATCTTTTTTTTTTTAAATCATGAAGCATTGGGTTTGAAAAATGTGAACAATACTCTTTTAGGAGATAGATTATTGTGTAATGGAGAGGAATGAGTGACTGTTTAAAAGATTGCAAAAGTTGACAAGAAATATATGTTTTGTAATATGAACAAAAGTAAATATTTATAGGATCCCTGGGAGATACACACCATTATATGAGATTCTTTCAATTATGAGTTTTTCCTAATTTGTATAAGATTTAATGCAAAAATCTTTTTTAAAACCATGAAGCTTGGGTTTGAAAAATGTGAACAATACTTGTTTAGGAAATAAAAAAAAAAGTAAGTTGTGATGAATAATTGATACTCAAATAATGATTTAATTTTTCTTATTTACCTATTTAGTAAAAATTTATGTCAAAATTTAATTTTATTCTTTCATGATCCATCATGCATTCTTACAAAATAAATATATAAATGAAAATTTTTATAATCAAGGAAAATCTTATATTTTTAAATATTCCCTCAATTAAAAGATTATTTAATTATCTTAAATTAGATAAATATTGAAAGCATAAAAAAATTAAGTAATGGAGTCTTGTAAAATCATCAAGAATATATTACTCAACCTAAAAGATAGTTACTAACTTATTAAAATATTATAGACCACCCATAAAAAATAATAATTCTAAAATATTAATATTATACATAACTTATTAAAACATTTCAATAAAAAATTACAAACTTGGCCATAACCCATATAATTTGTATAAGGCAGTAAAACTTGTGCTTCACTAATATTTAACCTCAATCACACTAGAATTATATTTGAATTATATATTTTAAATCATTTAAAATTGTAGTTAAAATGAGTGAAATGTATTTAAAATTCATAAATAAACTTTTACCATTAATATTTCATTCAAATTGACTTAATTTTACATGATTAAGAATCTATTTATGTATTTTTTCACAAAAAAAATCAAATATCAAACTTGTTTTCCAAACTGAAATCAATTATATTAAATTGTACTTAACACCTGGTATTTTGGAAGTGAAAAAATCAAATATTTAAATTAATGAAACCAACCAGAAAAGCCAAAGAAAATATCCTCTCTTACGGGAGGTCAGGAGTTCGACTCCCCGTGTGTGCGTATGTCAAGTTATATTACTACAAGAAAAAAGGCTAAATTGGACCGAAAAAAATCGGTGAAATTTAGCTTAATTCGACCGCGTGCGGTCGTATTTAAAATTTAACTAAATTCGACCGATTTGAATCGGTTGTAATAAAGGGAGTCAAATTTAGGAGTTCGGTCGTATTTAACTAAATTCGACCGGCTAATTAGGACCGGATGAATACAACTGCTTAAATTCGACCGCCCAAATTCGACCGAAGACGGAAAAATTAAAATGTTTGCTTAAAATTTAAAAATCTCGCTCAAAAGTTTGAATTTTCTGAAACTTTTTAACGGTACGATCCAAAACATAAATTCGACTTTATCCGGTCAAAATAGGGATTCTAAATTTAATTACCTTCCGTTGAATTAATTAAAACCAGTTTTTAAAAAAATCTCATCGGAAACTGGAAAATTTCCAGATTCCGGTGAGTTTGCCAAGATTTCGGTGAGTTTTCCAAGATTCCGAGCATATTCCGGTAAACCAATTAAACTCAAAACTTATTTCAAATAAACCACAAATACAGAATATAGATATAAACGAAGAATATGGACATAAACGTGTTGCACCAAAAGGATTCAACAAAATATTACAATTAAATTAAATCTCAGCTGGGTAATTTCTGTCACTTCCCAAGAATATATTAATGGGTCAAGTCAATATAATCTCAAACTTTTATTGAGTCAATATAATCTCCTAATACGAACTCAAACCATACCCCAACAGCCCTGGTTAGAGCAGTTGACAAACTATTTAGAAGGCAAATAAGTAAATATTTATTTGTTATTTACGAAGCCATAGTGAGAGAGGCAAGGCAAGCAAACAAGAACGAGTGGATTGAAGAGTGTGGTTCTGCTCATGAAAACTTGGAGCATAATTTCAGTTGGACTCACCGTAACTTCACTCCCGTCGGTATCGTCAGCAATACCTTCCTCGTCCCTGTTAATTTTGACATTATATTAACCTGAAATCCTAAGAATATCCCGCATAAATCTCAGCTCCGTGTTTCTGTCACTTCCCACTTCAAATCTCCTACCAACCCTCTACCCACCTCTCGACGGAGCCCCCAAAGCCCCGGATTTACATGCACACACCCATCCCTCGTATTTAAATCTCTCTCCCACATCTCTCTCTCTCCCATTCTAAATCTAGAAAATGCAGAGCTCTCACAAACTCCCCGCCCCTACCTGTCGCAAACTCTCCTCTTCGTTTCACAGGTTCAATTCATTCTTCGCACCTATTACCTTTAATCCTCTCGTTAATTCTTCATCTTCTCATTATTTTTCATCAATCTCCTGCTCTTCTTCTTCATCGTCTCCGCCTTGGATTTCGACTCCAGAAATTTCAATTAAAAGCTAATCTGATGACATTGGAGGAGAATAATATGAAGGTGAGCGGAGGAGAGGATAATAGAGGTGGGGAAGTCGAAGTAGGAGGCAAGAGAAAAATAAAAATCGTAATGGGGTGAGGGGGTATGGAGATGTGAGGGAAGAGTGTGTTTGAGAGATGCAGGCGGCCAAAACTAATGGCTTTATGATGGTTTTATATAAAAATGATAAATAGCTAGGGTTTTTATATTAATGGGCTGGGCCTTGACTTAATTTAAGACGTTATCAATTATAATTTTTTTATGATCTATATCTTATTGTTTTGTAAATTATTTTAATATTATTATTTTTCTCTAGAACTAAAATTTCACAAAATCTTATTTTAACAATACATTATTTTAAGAAAAAAGAGTAGAATCATGATTTTGGCTGATTTTATATTAAAATTCACCAATATTAGTGTGTAGTGAAATTTAGTATAAAGTTTAATTATATTTTATTGGTTAAAATAATCAAGCTCTAACGATTAAAAAATCTTTAAAAAATTTATATATTAGTTTTTTGAATTTAATTTAATATTTGTACGGTTGGATTTTTTATTATTTATTTTGAATATAAGGAACATTCTAGGTTTAGAAACCACTAAATTTGATATATACATGTAATTTAGATTTAACTATTTAAATTAAATGATCAAACCGTATGAATGTCAATAGATATATATATATATATATTAAAGATATATCCAAAGTTTTAGATCAAAATAAATTTATTTGAATTGTCTTTTAACAGTCAAATATCAGTTTGACTAATATAGCAAACTAGTGTTTAGTCCTGAATTGGTGATTCAATTTTTTTTAAAAATATTTTTCATCGATCTTACCGTATAAATGTCAATAAATATATATATTAGTTATATTACCAAAGTTTCAGACCAAAATGATATTTTTTAGTTTGCCATTTTAAAAGTCAAGCATGAGTTTGACTAACACAACTAACTAGTGTTTAATCCTAAATTGATGTTTCGATTTTTTCAAAAATATTTTTCATCGATCCAACCGTATGAATTTCAATAGATATATATATATATATATATATATTAGAGATATTACCAAAGTTTCAAACCAAAATAAGTTTATTTGGTTTTCCATTTTAAAAGTTAAGCATCAATTTGACTAGTAAACCTAACTATTGTTTAGTCCTGAATTAATGTTTTGATTTTTTCAAAAATATTTTTTATCGATCCAACCGTATGGATGCTAATAATTATATATATATATATTAGTGATATTACCAAAGTTTCAGACCAAAATAATAATTTTTAGTTTGCCATTTTAAAAGTCCACCATCAATTTGACTAGCACAACTAACTAGTATTTAGTCCTAAATTGGTGTTTCGATTTTTTCAAAAATATTTTCCATCGATCCAGCCTTATGAATGTCAATAGATATATATATTAGAGATATAACCAAAGTTTCAGATCAAAATAATTTTATTTGGTTTACCATTTAAAAGTCAAACATCAGTTTGACTAGTACATCTAGTCCTGAATTGGTGTTTCGATTTTTTTTTAAAAATATTTTTCATCAATCCAACTGTAAGGATGTCAATAAATATATATATTAGTGATAGAACCAAAGTTTCAAACCAAAATAATTTTATTTGGCTTGTCATTT
Source organism: Apium graveolens (assembly GCF_009905375.1). Taxonomy (NCBI): domain Eukaryota; kingdom Viridiplantae; phylum Streptophyta; class Magnoliopsida; order Apiales; family Apiaceae; genus Apium; species Apium graveolens. Next base: position 75,949 of record NW_027418293.1, on the reverse strand, counting down.
TAAAAGTCAAGCATTAGTTTGACTAGTAAACCTAACTAATGTTTAGCCGTGAATTAGTGTTTCGATTTTTTCAAAAAATATTTTTTATCGATCCAACCGTATGGATGTCAATAGATATATATATTAGTGATATTACCAAAGTTTCAGACTAAAATAATATTTTTTTTGTTTGTCATTTTAAAAGTCAAGCATCAGTTTAACTCGCACAACTAACTAGTGTTTAGTCCTAAATTGGTGTTTCGAGTTTTGCAAAAATATTTTTCATCGATCCAGCTGTGTGGATGTCAATATATATATCTATATATATGTATTTATATATATATGATATAACCAAAGTTTTAAACCAAAATAAGTTTATTTGATTTGCCATTTTAAAAGTCAAGCATTAGTTTGACTAGTAAACCAAACTAGAGTTTAGTCGTGAATTAGTGTTTCGATTTTTTAAAAATATTTTTCATCGATCCACCCATATGAATGTCAATAGATATATATTAGTGATATTACAAAAGTTTCAGACCAAAATAATATTTTTTTTGTTTGCCATTTTAAAAGTCAAGCATCAGTTTGAGTAGCACAACTAATTAGTGTTTAGTGTGAAATTGGTGTTTCGATATTTTCAAAAATATTTTTCATCGATCCAACTGTATGAATATCAATAGATATATATTAGTGATATAATCAAAGTTTCAGATTAAAATAATTTTATTTGATTTGCAATTTTGACAGTCAGGCATTAATTTGACTAGTCCAGCTATGTAGTGTTTAATCTTGAATTGGTGTTTCGACTTTTATAAAAATATTTTTCATCGATCCAACCATATGGATGTCAATAAATATATATATTAGTAATATAACCAATGTTTCAAACTAAAATAATTTTATTTGGTTTTCCATTTTTAAAGTTGAGCATCAATTTGACGAGTACAATTAACTAGCATCAATTTTATTTTTTTATCAAATAAAGAAATTTGAAAATTCTTTTAGTGCATAATTTTTTTTTCAGGAACTAAATCTTTTTCTTTAATAACTAATATTTAATTTTTTTATGAAGAATTATAATTTTTGAAAAATTCTTAATACAACCGAATTCCACTGAAATATACGTTCGAAAAGGGAGGGAAATTTCCCTCACTTTTTTAAAAATTTTAAAAGTTTGGGTAAATTTCCCTCCATTTTGAAATATAAAATTTGACCGAAATTAGTTGAATTTAGGAGTGTCAAATAAATTACTTTGCGGGAAAATTCCCTCCATTTTTTTATTAAGGGCTAAATTCGACCGAAAAATTTGGTCGAATTTGGGGGCTAAATTTGACCGATTTAGTTTCGACCGTTTTAATTCAACCATTTTCGGTTAAAATTGGTTGTAAATACGACTGTTTGAATAAAATAATCATCTTTGTAGAATATAATTCGCAAAATATAACGTTTTGCAATATTTTTATGCAAAATTTTAGTTGCAGAACATAAGTGGTGTACAACAAAAAGGTGGTCTCCATACAACTTCAGTTTTTAAATAAAAATATCTATAAATTCTTGTATTAATATTTTTTAATTTGGGGCTCTAACAAAATTATTGATAATTATTGAACATGTAAATTATGATTGAACATGTAAAATATGATTGAACATGTAAATTATGTAAACTTACAAGAAGATGTTAAACATGTAAATTATGATTGACTAATTCTTTTATTGATGAATGTTTTATCAAAAAGACTAAAAGAAAATATTAAAGAGTAAAAATTAGAGAAATTACTAAAAATACTAAATTTTGTAAGTTTTTTTTCGATTTTACTATTTTGAATTTTTTTATAAAAATACGGAATCAAGAAAAATCAAGCAAACATGCAATTACTCGAATTGAGATTTTTTGTTGCATTTGAGGTTGTACAGATTAGATGGAGTTGCAAAACTAGTCCAATGTTGCATTAGTTGAATACTGTATTTTTAAAAACAAAAAATCAAAAAATGACTTATTTTTGCAAAAAAAAAATTTGTCTTTGATATTTTTCAAAAAAACTCTAAAAAATAATACTTATATACATTATTATGTTGAAGTAATATGTTGAAAATCAAATGGAGCATACAAAATATGTCAAAACATTATTACGAAGATTACAAATAGAATAACTTATCATTCATTCTTATATCAACTGAATATCTTGATGTTTGGACTCACAGGCCAAGCAGGATGTTTGGCTTATCATACATACTTATATCAAACGAACATCTTGATTTTTGGACTCACAAACCAGGGTACAAAATAGTTTCAATACAATGTTGTGATGGATCGAAAAAATCTAGAGTAATTTTTGATTAATTTTGCCTCGGGAAAAAATAAAAGTACTAACAAAATGTGACCAATAACAACCCACCAAACTTGGCTACAGTTTGTAAAAGGGTTACGAACACAATTTTAAGGTTCTGTTTATAGATTAGAAAACTTGAGTACAATTTAGTTTAAATCCATACTTAACCCTAAAATTATATCATGTTTGAAAAAAATGTCATTTATAGTTTGATTATTGATCAAGAATTTTAATGATGTGGATTACAGAATATATTGTGTGCTTCGACGTGATAATATTACTGAGTATACTGTGTGCATCTTTAACAATTTATAAATATGTTGTGTATCTTTATATCATAGATATTATGAGTCACATTGCTAAACTATATTTTTGAAAAAGATAAAATTATATTTTGAGTTGTTTTGAGCGGTTGTATGGTAGTTGCTTATTGATTTTCGCAGCTTATTCTTCCAAAGTTTCATATTTTATGTAAGATCAATTATTTAGACAACACTGGAGTTCGGAGATCTTAAGTTTAGAGTAGAGTGATTTTGGATTATCAATTTTAGATGCGTTTTCATAATGCTCTTCCGTAATATTTATCTTTGTAACGGACTTTTAACTTAATAAATTTTAGATAAAGATGATTTTGAAATCAAAATGCCCGATGAAGATTTTCTTGTTTGTGCTAGTGATGGTATATATTCCTATTTATTCAAGAGAGAAAGATTATCTTTAATGTGAAACGAAAATTAGATCAATCCATATCTTGAAAAGCCTTGCCAAAATTAGAAGAAGATCAGTTGGATGTGTTTGCTGGGTCCGGAAAAAATATGCAAAATTAGCCAACTATTGATGGTTGAGGTTCAGATGGTTGGACATCAGGATATAATGTAGTGTATGTAACTGGATCATAGTTTATTAAGGCTTGTTTGACAGATATGGGAATTTGGAGGGGTCTCAACACAACCTTCTTATTATCTAAGTCATTAAATGCTCTTTTAGCTAGTCTTAATGGAGGAATTGAGTTACTGGCTAATTGGGGCTTATCAGCACAACAAAACTATAAATAAGTTGACAGAATCTAGCAAAGTAGACAGTATTCCTATCTTCTGTCATCCTATCCCCAATGAAGCCTAAAATATTACTTGCATAATCAAATTCAGCCATTGGATTGCCAAAATGGATTGCCAAAATCAGCCATTGTTATTCTCTCATTGGATTGCCAAAATGGTTCATAGGTAAACAACCAAGGTCTCTCCAGTTTCAACATACAACAATGATATTTAGCAAAAAAATATAGAGAAATGAGGTTATGCATGTTATTTTTGGTTTTATACTAATGGTTAGAAAAAAAATCAAAATTGAAATAAATACTCTTTTTCAATTTGGTTTAGTTTAATCTTACTTAAAATAGCTTAGAGTAAGAAATAAATCAAAATCATGACATCAATTTCAGTTTTGATATATGAAAAATGGGAGTGTGTACACCTATAAAGACTAACTCAGATGGTAAAATGTATCTAAAAAATATATTCACAAAATGTCACTGAGTGCTATGAGATTTACAACAAAGAGTTTAAGATTTACATAAAGGCAACTCCTATTTTCTTCTAATGAAAGTTAACACTTTTTTAATTTAGAATTTAAGTTTGAAGGAAGCTATTTATATTTGGCGTACTTTTGTAAATTCTCAAACTTCACATGAGTGCAAATTTAAACTGCATTATTTTAAAATATGCTAAAATTGTAGAACATCATTTTGCATGTAAAGGAGAAGAAGTTCAAAGGTCATATGAAGTCCACCATTATAACAAGCCAAACAGTGATAGAAAGATTTTGTTAATGAAATAATATGTCTGAAACAAAAACATGTATTAAATCATACAAAATAAGCAAAAAAATGATCATTAACCATTAAAGTAAATTATAAATTAGGTTACTTAATTGCATGGATACGAATTCAGTCGATCAAATGTTCCATTAACCAATAAATTCGAACATGATCAATCAGTTTTACAGCTCGAACATGACGATACCGTAAAGTTATTGGCAAGCTTTGTCAAAGCTTCCTTAAGGACAGTTGGAGATGTCAAAGGTCATATGAAGTCCACCATTATAACAAACCAATCAATGATAGAAAGATTTTGTTAATGAAATAATATGTATGAAACAAAAACATGTATTAAATCATACAAAATTAGCAAAAAAATGATCATTAACCATTAAAGTAAATTATAAATTGGGTTACTTAATTGCATGGATAAGAATTCAGTCGATCAAATGTTCCATTAACCAATGAATTCGAACATGATCAATCAGTTTTACAGCTCGAACATGACGATACCGTAAAGTTATTGGCAAGCTTTGTCGAAGCTTCCTTAAGGACAGTTGGAGATGCAAGCGTTATGCCACACTTTTATACATTTTGGTTTCCGACAGGGAGAAAGCGTTCATCAAGATATTGTGAAATTTTTTTGGAAAAGTTTGTCGAAGAACAGTTGGAGATGCAAAAGTAGTGTACCAAATATTCTCAAGACATCAACTAGGTACAAAAACGAGTTGGAGATGTAGTTATGAAGATAAACAAAAGCATGATTTTAATTAAATTTCAAAAACTATAGAATCACAACAAAAAGTTCTAGTATGTGACTAATTGATTAGGTGAAGATATTATGTATAATAATTTAAAGACATCTTGATGTTTTAAGAGAAGAATCTAATTGCCTCCATGAAAACACAACCTTAATTAATTTGATTAAACTTGTAGATTTTGTACCAGTTCTTGGATCCTTAAACTTGAATACACCAAACTTGCAGCTATAATCACTATCAAAAATACCCTTTCTTACAGGCATGACGATTTTTAAGAATTTGGAGATAGAGCTCCTAATAATATAACTCACAATATACGGTGAATAAAAAAAATTATTTTTTTCTATATACTTACTCCAATCTGAAAGAAAGTAAAATTATTCCATCATCATTCTTTTGGTAAGCTGGAGATGCAAAATCACTGATCCTTGAATTAACATCCATTTCCACATAACCTGGTATTGGTATCCCAAAAAGAACTCAATCCAACATAATCAATCGTATTGAATAGTAGACAACATAACATACATGATTCTGAACGATCTTTGGTGAAAACTGTTTGATCAGGTTTTCCCCAAGTATCCTAACAAATGGAACTTATCCAAGTCAAATGTAACAACTATAAATGCCAGAATTTCCCATCAATTTTTTCAACACTGTAGAATGAAATTATTGAGCTCGCACCGGGAAAACTGGTAGTATTGAAGGAGGATTTTTAGCAAATATCATATTTCAAAGCAGTGGTGTTGGAGAGTCTATGAGTTCACCCGCCAAGACACTTTGTGTTGCCACATTCTATGACTCAAGAATTAAATTGAATGGGTATGTGATGCCCAAGGGTGTGAGAATTAATTTTATGGTGTCGGAGATGGGGAGGGATCAGAAGGTGTGGTATAATCCAATAGAATTTATACCTGAAAGATTCTTGAATAAAAATGGAGATGGTTTTTGATATAGATGAGAGTAAGGTAATGAGGATGATGCCTTTTGGTGCAGGGAGAAGGATATGTCGTGGCTTGGACTTGGCATTTCTCCATTTGAATTATTTTGTGGCTAATTTGGTTTGGTCTTTAAAATGTAATGCTCCTGATGATATCCCTATTGATATATCCAAGAAGGTAGATTTCACTGTTGTCATGGAAAATCTCTACTTGCTCATATTTTCCTAGGGCATAATTTGAAAGGATGGTTATTATACCTTGATAAATTATGCATCTTCATGTTTGGACTATGTTTAGTTATGGTTTTTGTTGTTTGTATCAATGCTTCTTCTTTATGTTCGCCTCTTTCCTTTTCTTCTTCTAGTGACTCGGAACTTCAAAAAAATATGTTTTAAAGGAAAAAAATTCACATTTCCTTTTAAAATTTATGTAACTAAGCTTTTTTAGACCAAAAAAAATATGTAGAGCTATTCAATTTGAGCTTTTTTAGAGTACTTTATGTAACTCAGACTACTAAAAATATGTAGAGTTATTCAATTTGCTCTAATATAATTGAGCCTAGATTTATCCGAACAATCTTTCCGTGAAAAGAATACAATTGGGATTGTTATGAACCAGGTTGCTGGAGCTGCTCAAAAAATCTTTCAATGAAAAGAATGTTGATAGCATCTCTAATAACATACACAGTTAATTTATTGATCCATCTTAAACTTCGGCGGCCATCCTTTGAATTGTCTTTTTCCTGCATCTGTTTGTTGGTTATGATATTAAGAGATCTAATGAACCAAATATTAGAGATCAATATTTATAATTTTTCTCAAATTCACCTGAGCCCTAATTCAATGCTCGTCTTTGGTTTAATTCTACTCAGCTTATTCTGAAGCAGGTTTCTGGAATCATTTTTTTCGTGAAAGGAATGTTATAAGGATCTCTAGTAGAAGACACAGTTTTATGTACACAACAATAAAATTATTGATCCATCTTATTCTTTGGTAGCCATCCTCAGAATTCTCTCTTTTCTGCATCTGCATTGTCTACTACGATATTAACAAATATTATGAGTGTTTGATCAATCTTAATATATCGTACCAGGAAAAAAATGTTTTCTCAGAGTGTTTTATCAGTTGTTGAGCAGTTCACTAAGATGTACACATATTTGCTAGAATTAGACATCAGAAGTCTTTGAATGATTCAAAAACCTTTTAAAAGTCTATTTTTATTCAACCTGGTAAGTACTGGGCCGTCTAAAACTTTATGGTTATAGAGAAAGGCCACAACAGGATCTTATACTCCTCAACACTCCCTCTCAATCGTACAATACTTTTCATACTGATTGACCCGATAACATATATAACCTAACCAATACCAATACAAATAATTAAATTACATAAATAGGGGTGGAAGGACACGAACCGGAGTCCCTCCCTAAACTGAGCTCTGATACCATGCTAAGTAATCAGTCCATCTAAAACCTTAAGGTTGTAGAGAAAGGCCCCAACAGAATCTTATACTCTTCAACTACTAATAAAAATATTAGATACGACATCGGTGCTTAGACATCGGTATGTAATGCACCCGATGTCAAAAACTTGTTTAACATCGGTTTTAGAAAAAGCAATGTTAAAATCCTCTTTAACATCGGTTTTACATAATAACCGTTGTCTATGTTCAATTTTAAAATAATAACAAATTAATGTTTTTTCACTTTAACATCGTTTATTTATGCTAACAGTTGTCTATAACCATTTCTAAAAAAATGACTAAATAAATATTTCAGTTCCCCCGTTGAGTACCCAAATTTTCCCCCGTAACAAAAAAGTTAAAAAATTATTTCCCCTTCCCCCTCTACACGCACACCCATACATCTCTATCTTTGTATCTATCTCCATCTTTATCTCTCTCCCTCTCTCCCCCAAACCCCGACTCACACATCAGGGCTCTCTCTCCCTCTCTCAAACTCGTGGCTCTCTCTCTTTGCTCTCTCTCTCTCAAACCACAATTGCAATTCTCTCTCAAACCTCCACTCTATCTGAAAAATCTTGATTCTCTCTCTCAAATTTCATCTCCTTCGGCTCTCCTCTCTCTCTCTCCCTCTCTCTCCCTCTTCCTATTTCTGTCTCTCTGTGTCTCCTTTCTTACCGCACCTTTCTTGTAACACCCAATTTAAACCTAATACGAAATTATTGAATCAAGATCTTGGTGGAAGCTTTGATTTATGTAAAATCAATTGGTGAAGGTTAGATTCTGGCCTGGGTGAAAGCGATTGACGATGGTTTGAAGAAAAGGAAGCAGTTTTCTGTTACAAATCGGGCTAGAAATTGGTGGTCTTATTTAATTTAGTAGCTTAAAATCGAGCCGAGAAAGCAAATGTTTAGTTTGATTATGTTTGTAAATTTTAAATTTGTATTCAAAATTTTATATTTTTATTTTAATGAAGCTTTTGTTTATAGATCTGAAGCTTTGGAGCTTGAAACCAACTTTCAATCGGTAACATATCTCTCTCTTTTGGCTTTATTTACCTCCATTGTGTATTTCTATATATTTGTCGGTGTATATTTATATTTGTATATTCAGTTTTGTTTATTCTATTATGTTCTGCTATTAAGTTTAGGTGTTAAAAAAACAAAGAAGGATACAAAGACATGGATCTTCTTCAAGTTCTGTTGGTTCTTTTAGATTTACAGTGGTATTGTGAAGTGGTGTATGAAGGTACAACATTGAGAAACCATTAGAAAAGAAAGAGGCAATCTGATTTTAATATTCATTGTTAGTTTTCTAATAGAAGACACTAATGTATGTTTGAATGTTAGGTGAATTTGACACTGCTCATTCCATTGATAGGTAATTCTGATACAGGACTATATTATAATATATATGTTTTACAGGAAGAAGTAAATGGACCCGTAACAGCAGTTCTTGAATAAACTGTTTGGCGTACTTGCTACCTGGTTATCTGTAAGTCTCTGTGTGGCTAGTTTGTTTGTTGTCAAGAGCACATATATAATTATTTATGAGAAGATCTAGCATTACAGCATCGTCTTTTTTATTTTCAGTATGCAAATTTTGTTTTAGATTTTGATTTTCTGTAGTAGAATAATGAATAATCTATCTAAAAATATAGCACTGAAGACGTGCCTAGCCTTCAACTAAATAATGGGACTGATGGGTGTGGAGGCGTCATATTGTAAGGTGTTAAGCATGTATCAAGAAGAAAAAAAAAGAAAAATGTTGAATTAAACAATATAACTTAAAATAGTCACCTGCCGGTCAACAATGAGTTGATGACAATCAAACAAAAATAATGTTTTAAGCATTATTATAATATTGTAAACTTGTAATCATAAAGTTTACTTGGATTCTATATACTTTAACTAATTAAACTAAATAACAGATGCTAGATTTTACACTAACAATCATATTAACATAACTAACACTAGATTTTCTGGTACTCATGAAAATGAAATACATCAATTGCTCTTCCCTCTAATAAAAGCTCTAAGCGGAAAAACTGATAGGCTTAATCTTCAGACCAATGCACTGAGCTCTATATAATTTATCGGTAAGCCAAATGCAGGAAGCTTATCTGCCATCTTTTACAGGATTAGTTACAACAGGCTCAATCTTCAAACTAGTGCACTAAAGGCTACACATAATTTATTTACTAGTTGAGAATGCCATTTGCAGGAAGCTTATCTGCGATTTTTTACAGGATTTGTTGCAACTGACAGGAAATCAAACACGTTAATGTGATTATTAGAGACTTGTTTCAGTGGCACTTCATGTAGACATCTTTTTTGCAAAAAAAATGTGGGGATTCTATTTATGATAGGCACTACTATGAGAAGCAATCATCCTAGTAAGACAAGTGCAGAACTAAATGGAACCCGAGTACCTGACTATATCGGTACTCTTTGCAACTAAATGAAAACGCAACCTTAATTAATTGATTAAACTTGTAGATTCAGTACCAGTTCTTGGTTCCTTAAATTTGAATATACCAAACTTGCACCTACAATCATTATCAAAAATACCCTTTATTAAAAGCATGGGAATTTTTAAGAATTTTGAGGTAGAGCTCCTAATACTATAACTCATAATATATGGTGAATAGAAAACTATTTCTTTCTATATACTTACTTTAATCTGAAAGAAAGTAAATTTTTCCACCATCATTCTCTCGGTAAGCTGGAGATCCAAAATCAATCATCCTTGAATTAACATCCATTTCCACAGAACATGGTATTAGTATTCCAAAAAGAACTCAATCCAGCATACGACAATTGTAATTGAATAATAGACAACATAACATAGATGATTCCAAATGAGCATTGGTGAAAACTGTTTGATCAGGTTTTCCCCAAGTAGCCTAACGAATGGAAATTATCCAAGTCAAATGTATCAACCATAAATGCCAAAATTTCCCATCAATTTTTTTAACACTATAGAATACAATTATTGAGCCTTTGGTAGATAAGTACTCAAGGGAGACCGAAGGAAAACCAAAAAATGATTAGAAGTCTCGCACTTAAAAAAATTGGTAGTAGTGGAGGAGGATTTTCAGCAAATGTCATATTTGAAAGCAGTGGTGTTAAAGAGTCTATGAGTTCACCCTCCAAGACACTTTGTGTTGCCATATTCTGTGACTCAAGAATAAAATTGAATAGGTATGTAATACCCGTGAGATTATTCATGGAAAATTGAGATACTTTTATATAGGTGGGACTAAGGAAATCAGGATGATGCCTTTTGGTGCTGGGAGAAGGATATGCCCTGGCCTGAACGCTCCATTTGAAATATTTTGTGGCTAATTTGGTCCGGTCTTTAAAATGGAATGCTTCTGATGCTATCCCTGTTGGTACAATATGTGCATACGTTATTTGGGCAGAGCCTGCAAACGCACACCATAATCTGGACCTCGGCCTCTGGATTTCTCCTCCCTGCAATAGTCAAAGAGGGAATAACAGTGTTAGGAATTACCAGGTACACTAATTTTCTTCCATGTTGTGTTAAAATACTCAGTGGTCGCATCTCCGTGTGCATGTTGTTTCTGACTAGTGTTACAAGCGCAGGCACTTGATTTGATTGGACCAGTTTACAGCATGATTGACAACCAGGTGTTGGGTTTTTATTTTTCTTTTTACATGTTCCCTATTGCTACTCTACTATCTTTTCACTTTACTAGTTCATACCTTTTTCCTTGACTGCAGCTTTGTACCAGCAATTAGATGGAAAAGGTAATGAAATATAAAATTCTGAATATCATTCCAGATCTATCATCTTTTTGAATTGGTGGTAAGTGAAAAGGTGAGAGTATTTTCGATCAGTTGATTATGTCCCTGAATTATGCTTATTTTAATCATTAATATCATTTTTTGTAAACAAAAGTATTAAAACACCAAATCAGTTACAAAAGCCACTTCTCTTTCACGTTTCTGTTGATTTTTTCACAAAGCCAAAGAATATAGGTAGCATGCTCTCTTTGCTTACCACTACACCTGAAACAAAAATCATTTCATTAAAATTTATTCTAAGCAGAGCAGCTTTTAGCGGAAACAACTCGTGACTTTCTTTCCGCAGATAGTGTTTTAATATGAATTCTCAATTTTCAAAGCTAAAAATCTATCAAGTTATATATTAACTTATCATCATATTTAAGACCTTCCCTTTTTCTCATTACTGAATTGTTTGCATTTTTTATCAGCCTCCTGTGCAGCTTACAGTTGAAGAGAGCAAAAGCTTCAGAGAAAGAAGCATGACTATATTAATGGTACCAACTAAAGTTGTTACTATACAGAATCCTGTAGAATCACTAAAGAAGAAAGCAATATTAGCAAATGAAGTTTCAGCTGCTGTCTAATTTTAACCATAATATCGATTTTGGTTTTATTTTGTAAAGCAGGACAAAGCTTCAATCTATTATTCTACTAGAACATAGTTTTCATAGTCTAGTATAGGTTTTAGTGTATGATATATAGCTTCTGTTTATCTTTCAATACAATGAAAGTTCTGATGGGGTAACTGGTGTTATGGTTGGTGGATTTTGTTGGTTTTAAGACAATGTCTTATTTATTGGCATTCTAATTTACAAACAGTTCCTAGCATTTTTTTTTGTAAAAGCGTTGCAATATGCCTTTATACTGTTGCTAATAATTAGTGTAAAATATTGCAAAAAACACTAAAAATGTTGCAAAAAATACTAAAAAGCATTGCAAAAAGGTTGCATAAATACCCCATATGTGGGCCCCATTATGGGGCCCACAAATACTGTACTGATAGCCCAAACCCTACTGTAACACTTTTTAAGACCTATTGCAACCCCATTGGTGTTGCAATAGCACGTTTCTGTAACGGATAACCAAGGGTTGTAATAGGGTGTCACCGGGGTTGCAAAAAACTCTATTGCAACGCCAAAAATTGCAACCCCGAAAAAGAGTCGCCATAGCTTTTTTTTGGTATTTAGCAACGCTTTTTTGGCCTTTAGTTACGGTTTCTTGGGGTTGCACTATCCAATCTATGACGTAGTGAATAATGAAGGTGGAACACCAAGATGATGAACAAATGATAAAGACCCAACATAATGGGTTGAACCAATATTAAATAATACATAAGCATCACGTCTATAAATAAGAAGTGTTCCGAAAACGGTAACTGAATTAGTTATTGACTGATTTGGCGTCAATGTAAACATTGTGGCTGTAAGATTCTGTTGACTACCACTACCACCGCCAACTATTCCTCCACCAGTGTTGCACGACACTGTAAAATCCTTTGCCCTGTGGGATATGCTACCACACAAGAAATAAGCCTCGTTCTATCTATAACAAGCTCTACCTGGATGATGTCCACCACATGTAGCACAAGGAGCCACTAGAATCATATTCAGTTTTCTCCCATACACTGCGTAACGGCTCTACATTGTTCACGATTCTGCCACTTCCTAGGCTGCTTTTGTCATTGAAACTACTGATTCTGATTCTAACCAATATACTTATTCCGGCTATGGAATGAATGACCACACATGTTCTGATACTGTTCGCGCCACTATGCTTGCTAACCACTCTCACCTTCATACCACTCTTTACCCTGTACAAAACTCTGGTCATCACTAGCTTTCTTACAACCATTATTAGACCTGGAAGTCCTGAAATCTATGCGCTCCTTCTCACCGTCTTTTGGTGCATCAGCCACCTCTGCCACATTATCAAATTTAAAAGAAATTACGGAACCCCTCATATAAGACTTAACCCCCATTTGAATTTATCAGCCTACTGTGTAACAGTCCCTACACCTGTCCCAGTATATCCATCCAACCGTATAAACCTCGCCATATAATCAGTAATGCTCTCATCATGGTTCTGCATAATAGAATAAAACTCCCTCAAATAAGCCTCCCTATCAGCATTAGAGAAGTACTGCTCATAGAAAACCTCTTTGAATCGCTCCTATTCCAAAGCCTCTGTATAGTGATCCCTTTTATACCTTTTACTCCTCTCCACCACCTCTGAGAATCCCCCTCCAACTTATACACAGATAACCTGACCTTCTGAATGTCATCACAACCCAGTGCATCAAAAATCTTCTCGAGATGAACACTCCAATTTTCAGCATCAATAGGAGTCATTGCTGAACTAAAAGAATCTGGTTTTTTCTTCACAAACCTCTCCAACCATAGAAACGGTTCCAAATGACGGCCCTCACCGTTCTGATTCTAATTCCCATTGACATTTTAATATCCCTCTCCATACTAATTTTCCTCGCCATCCTGATTTCCTTTTCCATTAATAATAAAATCATCATTAAAATTTATATATTCATATTTATAATAAATGCCACCTATTGCATATATAATATATCTTAATCACCAATATCTAGAACAATGATATAGGACATAATATAATTAATATATAACTAAATCAGCCCCTTGTTAGTAGTGTCTGAACAAAATCCAATTTATAACCCACATCAAAATTATAAGAATTTATGATTTTGGGTGATCACAAGTTTCTAACCACTATCTTCACTAGCTTTGTACAATTTGTCAACATTTTTATCAAAAACTGTTTGATCAATGTTAAATTCTATAAAAATTAATTATAAATATAACATAAAGCAAGCCCATAATACTAAAAGAATGAGACTCTAAGTGGCAATTCCTCTTCTCACCGTTTTTGTTTGCATCATGAAGTCATTGCACATATAGATCATTTATCTTAAAGATTGTTCATATCAAATTTATATCTTAAAGACTGTTCATATAAACTATAAAATTTATATCTTAAAGACTGTTCATATAAACTATCAAATTTATATCTTAAAGATTGTTCATATCTTAAAGACTGTTCATATAAACTATCAAATTTATATCTTAAAGATTGTTCATATCTTAAAAATCCTTTACAATTTCCGATAAACAATGTTAAATGAAAAAAACTAAAAAATATGTATAATTGGTTCTTTGTATGTTAAATTTAGTTAGTAGTGACCACTGGTAACTATGATGTTATAAATATAAAACTATATTTATTTCTGTAAATATATAAATTTATCACTATTAGATCTCTAAGGCACACTTCAAAATTTATTAGATACGAATTTCTAAAATGTACATTAGAAATATTTTATTATGACTCAAGTTGAAATGATTTGTTCACTACTTCAAAGTCACCTAAATTTATTTCTTTTGTTACAGGTCTATGTAGGATTTTATAAAAAATAATGGAGAAAATGATTCAACACACCACCTATATTTCAATATTGTGTACCAAAAATTTGAATTTGGAATCATTAATTAGTCAAATACTTGTAGCTTTTGGAACTAGGTTTTTAACTCTCTATTAATACGTAAAAAAATATTTAAAACCATGTAGTTTTTTCTTTATAGTTTTACTACCTTATTACATTATATTTGTTATAATTTACTTTTTAACTCAGATTATGTTATATATAATATATAAGAGAGATTGAGAAAGAACGTGATAATAATGAAAGACATCATCTTGTTATTATATATCATAAACAAAGTACAAGCAAGTCTTATATAGGCTAGTATAATGGATGTTACAAGGAAAATGAAGAGTCAAAGGTTGCTAGTAATTAAGATAATCATATAAAGGCTAAGAGTGATTTATTAATATATAACACTCCCCCTTAAATGACTCATAAGAACACCATGCCTGTTAAAACCTTACTAGGAAAAACCCTGTAGGAAAAACCCTAGTGAAGGATAAAGAGTACATGTGTTAAGAACGTGTAATAATGAGCGTATTATATCTCCCCCTCATTTTGACATGACTATGAATATTAACATGGATCTCGAAGTCTGCATATCCCGATTATGTGTACTAATTTCTCGAATGGAGTGGTAGGAAATGCCTTTGTAAAGAAATCTGCCAGATTCCTTTAATCATCATTCCTTCCACGTGATGTTACCTCATTAAAAATTGCCTGCAATAATTAAATTCATAGCAAAAAGAAAATCTCCACTTAATTTATTCAATTTTTGATTCCCTATCACTTTTCTCCTGCAAAATTAGTTACAACTTTATAGAATAGGTTAATGGAGATTGAATAAAATTATCATTTTGAAAATTCAAGATTAACACGCTCTTAATTTATACTTATGTCAAAACATGTATAATAAAACATGTTTTAGTTTACTTAGATATAGTACTTCATGACCGAGAATTTCTTCTCCCTTTTCTCTTGGGCAGAATGGATCTTTCTTCTTTTCTAATGATCGTACAATCATAGGTGTACACACAGGATATGCCTTATCCATAATAAACTGTTTAAGAATCTTTTAAATATATAAAGACTAGTGGACAAAGATTCCTTAGATAAATGTTTAACTGGAAAACCAAGGCAGGGATTTCTTTTACCCAAATCCTTCATTTCAAACTCTCTTTTCAAATATTCAATCGTCTCATGGAGTTCATCTGGAGTTCTAGTGATGTTTAAATCATCAACATATACTGCAATGACAGTAAACCCCAATTTTGTCCTTTTAATAAAAACAAATGGACATATTACATTATTAGTATATCCATCTTTCAAAAGATATTGACTGAGACAATTGCATAACATATGACCCGATTATTTCAATCCGGATAATGATCTTTTTAATTTAATTGAGTAAATCTCTCGGGGTCTTGAATTATATGCTTCAGGCATTATTAATCCATCAGGTAACTTCAGGTAAATGTCACTATCAAGTGATCCATACAAGTAGACAGTCACAACATCCATTAAATTCATTCGGAGCACTTCTAAACTTATAAGAAATCTGAATGTTATTGCATCCATTACTGGGTAATAAGTTTCTTCGTAATCGATTCCCGGTCTTTGTGAGAAGATTTGAGCAACAGAAATTAAATCCATGCTACTGAAGGAAGATACAATTATTCCAAACTTGAGAAGAGAAAATAAAGGTCAAAGGGAATCACAAGTTTGGTACTTGGACAATGGCGCCAACAATCATCTGTCAATGTCGAGGATGGATCTACCGTAAACATTAAGGGTAAGGGATCAGTTACGTTTCAATGGAAGAATGGTGAGGATCAAACATTGACAGAGGTCTACTATATTCCAAGAATACGTAATAATATAATAAGCTTGGGCTAATTATCGGAAGCTGGTAATAAGGTGGTCTTGGAAGAGGAGTACTTATGGGTTTATGAAGGCAGTGGGAGACTTTTAATGAAGGTAAAGAAGAGCCAAAATTGACTATACAAAATCAGTCTTGAAGAAAGTAAGCACGCGTGTTTACTCACAAAGATGGAGGAAGACACGTGGTTGTGGCATGCCCATCTTGGGCACGTGAACTTTCAAGCCTTAGAGCTTATGTCGAGGGAGAATATGGCACATGGAATTCCCAATTCACTCAACCACTAAGGCGCTGTGAAGGTTTCCTAATGACCAAACAAGTCAGGAAACCTTTTCCTCATCAAATATACTTTAAATCAAGGAAGTTATTGGAACTCGTACATGCGGACATCTGTGGACCAATCTCGCCAGTGACTCCCAGAGGTAATCGCTAGTTTATGTTATTTGTAGATGATTTTAGTAAAAAATGTGGGTATATATGCTCAAGGAGAAAAGTGGCGCATTTGAGGCGTTCAAGAACTTCAAGGTTTTAGTTGAAAACGGAGCCAAAAGAAGTATAAAGATACTACGGACTGACCGGGGTGGGGAATTTTGTTCGAAAGATGTCACTTTATACTGTGAAAAGGCTGGTATTCAAAGATATTATACAGCCCCATACACCCCGCAATAAAACGGGGTGGTGGAACGAAGAAATCGAATCGTGGCTGCCATGACAAGAAGTTTTTTAAAAGAAGCTAAACTACCAGTATTTATGTGGGGTGAAGCTGTGCGACATGCGATTTATATCTTGAATCACTAGCAACCCATATTATAACAAGCCAAATAATGATCGAAATATTTTGTTAATATATATATAATAAAAACATGTATTAAATCATATAAAATAAACAAAAAAATGATCATTAACGATTAAAGTACTCCCTCTGTCCCACTCGATTCTTTACATACTTTTGCCTCATGCTTGACAAGCATTTTAAGACTATTATAAAATACAGTTCTATATTTTATAGTTGTCCTAAAAACTTGCTTGTTCTTGGAAAATTCTGCACTTTGTATCTAGAGAGATTAAGTTACATGATGTGTTCCTTGAGTTTTTAGTCATATTTGTATTTAGGGTGTATAAAATCCATCATTTTTAGATAACTACTTTATGGGCAAGAAAGAGTTGGTACTTGCTCTCCCTGTTAACTTGAATTTTGTTTATTTCCTTTTATTATCGGTTGTGGGCTGATAACTCAAGTAGGTGTTTCATTTCTTTATGCGCTGAAGTTTTAGTGTTAATACATTTATGATTTTGACCAACTTGTTGTTCCTTGAGTGCTCATCTGTATATCGGAAAATGTTATTGAGAACATTTAGGTTGATTATTTATTTTAAGTCTGCTCCCAGCATGGTATCTTCTCGTATTTCTGTTGAATATGGTACAAATTTTCGACAAGCAACATATAATATATTAACTATATCCTACTATGTTTTATAATATTTAATTGGTTGGTACTTCTTTATATACCAATATAGAAGACTATGGTAGCTAAGAAGATTTTGGTGGACAAGATCAACAACAAGAAAGATGAAGTTGGAGTTGGATGCGGCAATGAAGATGAAGATTTAGACGCACATAACTACCCATTATTCTAGTCCCTTTTTCTATTAGCCTGGTGAACATATTGCTTAGCTTTTAATGAACTAATGAGCCCATTGCGTTTTAAAACTTTCAGTTCCCTTTTTATAAAGCTGTGTAGGACATTTGATAAATTTTTCAAGGCATGTAACTAATGGTGTTTTGAACTTCTAGCACTGATGATGGTATTAACACTTATGCTAACAATGCTAGCAGAATAGGCATAACTGATGGGCTTTTGGTATTGTAAACCAAGTATTGGTTTTTAATTATGTTTGCTCAAGTGTTCTACTTTATTATTTTGTCAAATGTATGTTTTTCTCGTATACAATTTTTGATTTTTTTTCCTTTTGGGTTGTTAAGTTTGACTATAACGAGGCAAAATATGGTTGAATTTAGCAAAATCAGTTGAATTTACTATTCGACCAAAAGAAGGCAAAAATAGCATTCATCTGAAATAGGTCATACTAATATTTCCACTAAAAGTGATTGAATTCAAAAGTGGCCACATATGGTCGAATTTTTTTTAGGAGGGATTCAAATTTTTGGAGGAATTTTAAATTTTTAGGCATGATTTTCAAATTTTAGGTAAAAATTCAAATTTTCAACAAAAAGAAGGCGGTTCGAAATTCAATCATTTTCGGTAGAATTTATTCTTTTAGTTGGCCGAATTTAGTTAAAAATAACTTATTTGATAAATTCGACTCGCTTAAAAATGACCGCGTAAAAGTCGGTCGAATTTAGCCATTTTTCTTAGAGTGAATATAATTGATCAAGTTTTAAATTATTAATGATAATTTGTTTTTTAATTAAAAAAGAATCATATTGAAAGAATGCCTAAAATACACTACTTTACAACTCCAACTGTCAAAAATGTCTACTGGCGGTACATTCCGCCCAAAATACCCACTGAATACGCATTCAGGACATGCGTACTCAAGTTTTTTAAAAAAGACAAAGAATACATAGCACACACATGCGTGTTTTTTTAAAGAGATACGCATTCCAAGAATGCGTATTCACTTAAAGAGAAAAGTGAATACGCATTCCTGTAATGCATATCCTTTGTTTTTTTTAAAAAAGTGAATACGCGTGTGTAGAATGCGTGTTCAACGGGTATTTTGGCCGGATACTCCCGCCTATTGGTATCTTGGACATTTAGCCCCAAATGGTGGGTATTTTGGTTTTTCACCCATAAATGGTAATTCATAATTTCTGAAATTAATATAGACCATGGATAAAATATAATTTATTAATAATATGTATATTATATATATTTATCTTTATAAGTTCAAAACTAAAATATCGTAAGTTCTTGTATTTATATTTTTTTTATGGGTTCTAACAAACTTATTGATAAATTGATTTCAAGGTTACCTAGAGAATATGTTGAATATGTAAATTATGATTGCCTAGTTATTTTTAACATTACACAATGAATTTATTCGGTGGTTATTGGTTAATGTTTTATTAAGAAGACTAAAAGAAAAGACTAAAGTGTAAAAAGAAAAATATAGTACACATGTATATTATTTTCTTACAATAATATGTGAGAAATCAAAACATGAATTAGAGCATACAAAATAAGCAAAAATATATAATCTTTGACCATCAAAGAAAATTAAACAACTCAGACAACTTAATTGCACTTATGCAAATTAAGTTAATCACCAAAAACTTTTATTTCATTTTTAACTCAAAATACACATATACTATATCCATTTATATTTATAAAAATTAATAATAATATTATTTAGATTTATATGTATAAGACACAAGTAAATATAGTCCTTTATTTCAATAATAAAAAAGTCTACATACTATATTTTTGAATTAATGGTGAATGAACAAGTATCATAAAACTACAAAAAGTACTGAAAAGAGAATTTAAATTTCAAACAATATTGTATTTCTATTCAAATTTTAAAGGCAAAAATTCAGGTTTACTAAAATGTAAAAAATTAAAGAAAAATGATGAATACATAAAAGATATTTTTGTTTGTTTAACTTAGTATAAGAAAAAAAATCAACAATAATCATAAATTATTTTTTAATAACCTCAGTATATTAGAAATGATCCTTGATACAAAATTATTTAGGTAATATGTTTAGATTAACATATAATAAACTTCATTCATGGTTAAGAAAATAATTTTGAGCATACATAATATTGAGAGAACCGTCCTAAAGGCAATTAAGAGAAAAATTACAAATAAGACTACTTGATGGCGTTGTCTACTGTTGTGGGAACGGGACTGCACCATCTCGGCATGGTCGAAGGGTGTTGGAATAGGAATAAAAACACAAATCGTCCATTCCATATTGATGACAACCAATTATTTCAGCTCTTTTTACTTTACTACTCATTATTCGATCACGGGTCAAAGGATATCTGAAAAGCTGGTTGTAGCCTGTTGCAATCACCAACCAATTTCCATTCATAACTGAAAACCCTGATATGGTTGGCTTCAAATCGTCATACAATCCCATAGCCTTTGACCTATATTTCAAAATGATCTTCCATTTGTTCGAATCGACATCTGTTAAAATCCATATGCTAAACACAAGTTTCATTAATTTGATTATACATATAGATTCTTTACCAGTCCTGGATCAGTATCGAAATTTGCAGCTACACCAAACTTGCAGCTACAATCAGTATCGAAAATACCCTTTCGTGGAGGCCTGGGAATTTTTAGAAATTTGGAGATAGAGCTCCTAATATTATAACTCACAATATATGGCCAATAAAAAGGACTGTTTTTTGCTATATACTTACCCCAATCTGACTTAAAATGAATTGTTCAACGGTCATTTTTCAAATAAGCTCTCGATCCAAAATCAATACTCCTTTAACCAATCACCATTTCTCCGTACTCTTCCCAAACTATTTTTTGTGGCCGGTATATTCTACATAACTTGGTGTTGGTATTCCAAACATCTTGGGAAAATGATCCGACATACATCAACTTATAATCATCCTCAGATTTGTAATCATCAGTATTGCATACAAGAATAAAACTGAAAGGATAATCAATTTTAAAATCACTGGTTGGTTTGATTATTGGCAACCATGTAGAAAAGTGGATATTCAGCATCCTCTAAGTTTTTGCAACAGAGTAGTCCGTTGTAGGATGCAATCATTGAGGCTTTGGTAGATAGGAACTCAAGGGAGGCGGAAGGAAAACCACAAAAAGATTTAAAAGTCTCCCACGGATAATTTAGTTGCTGACTAGTTGGTGCAGATTTGGGTTGGATAAAGAAGCAGGAATCTTCTCTACTCTCTAGAGTTTAGCATTGTTTATTTTCAAGCAATTTCCAGGATAAAATTTCAAGACATTCTTTGGAAACTACACTAAATTTAAAAATTGATTTTGCTGGTAGATGAGGAAAGATTTCACGGAGGTCAATTACTTCAGGAGGCTAAGATAGAAACATAGATTATTGTGTAATGGAGATGAATGATTGACTGTTTAAAAGAATCATTGACTGTTTAAAAGATTGCAAAAGTTTAGAAGAAATATATGTTTTGTAACATAAACAAAAGTAAATATTTATACGATAGCTGAGAGATACACAGATTATATATGAGATTCTTTCAATTATGAGTTTTTCCTAATTTGTATAAGATTTTATGCAAAAATCTTTTTTTAAAACCATGAAGCTTGGGTTTGAAAAATGTGAACAATACTTGTTTAGGAAATACGAAAAAGTAAGTTGTGATGAATAATTGATACTCAAATAATGATTTAATTTTTCTTATTTACCTATTTTAGTAAAAACTTATGTCAAAATTTAATTTTATTCTTTCATGATCGATCATGCATTCTTAGAAAATAAATATATAAATGAAAATTTTAATAATCAAGGAAAATCTTATATTTTTAAAGATATCCTTAATTAGAAGATTATTTAATTATCTTAAATTAGTTAAATATTGAAAGCATAAAAAAATTAAGTAATGGAGTCTTGTAAAATCATCAAGAATATTATTAGTCAACCTAAAAGATAGTTAATAACTTATTAAATTATTATAGACCACCCATAAAAAATAATCATTCTAAAATATTAATATTATACATAACTTATTAAAACATTTCAATAAAAAATTACAAACTTGGCCATAACCCATATAATTTGTATAAGGCAGTAAAAGTAAAACTTGTGCTTCACTCATATTTAACCTCAATCACACTATAATTATATTTGAATTATATATTTTAAATCATTTAAATTGTAGTTAAAATGAGTGAAATGTATTTAAAATTCATAACTAAACTTTGACCATTAATATTTCATTCAAATTTACTTAATTTTACATGATTTAAGAATCTATTTAATGCATTTTTTCACAAAAAATTCAAATATCAAACTTATTTTCCAAATTGAAATCAATTATATTAAATTGTACTTAACACCTCATATTTTGGAAGTGAAAAATCAAATATATAAATTAATGAAACCAGCCAGAAAAGCCAAAGAAAATATCCTCCCTTGGCGGAGGTCAGGAGTTCGACTCGTGGTGTGTGCGTATGTCAAGTTATATCACTACAATAAAAAAGGCTAAATTGTACCGAAAAAATCGGTGAAATTTAGCTTAATTCGACCGCGTGCGGTCAAATTTAAAATTTAACTAAATACGACCGATTTTGAATCGGTTGTAATAAAGGGAGTCAAATTTAGGAGTTCGGTCGTATTTAACTAAATTTGACCGGCTAATTAGGACCGGATGAATACAACTGCTTAAATTCGACCGCCCAAATTCGACCAGTTTTAATTCCCTAAACTCTAGTTAGGTTTACTAGTCAAATTAGGGATTCTAAATTTAATTGCCTTCGGTTGAATTAATTGAAACCAGTTTTTAAAAAAATCTCACCGGAAACTGGAAAATTTCCGGATTCCGGTGAGTTTGCCAAGATTTCGGTGAGTTTGCCAAGATTCCGAGCATATTCCGGTAAACCAATTAAACTCAAAACTTATTTCAAATAAACCACAAATATAGAATATAGATATAAAATGAAGAATATGGACATAAACGTGTTGCACCAAAAGGATTCAGCAAAATATTACAATTAAATTAAATCTCAGCTGTGTAATTTCTGTCACTTCCCAAGAATATATTAATGGGTCAAGTCAATATAATGTCAAACTTTTACTGAGTCAATATAATCTCCCGATACGAACTCAAACCATACCCCAACAGCCCTGGTTAGAGCAGTTGACAAACTATTTAGAAGGCAAATAAGTAAATATTTATTTGTTATTTACGAAGCCATAGTGAGAGAGGCAATGGATGCAAACAAGAACAAGTGGATTGAAGAGTGGGGTTCTGCTCGTGAGAACTTGGAGCATAATTTCCGTTGGACTCACCGTAACTTCGCTCCCGTCGGCATCACCCTCCTCGTCCTTGTTAATTTTGACATTATATTGACCTGAAATCCTAAGAATATCCCGCATAAATCTCAGCTCCGTGTTTCTGTCACTTCCCACTTCAAATCTCTTACCAACCCTCTACCCACCTCTCGACGGAGCCCCAAAAGCCCCGAATTTACATGCACACACCCATCCCCCGTATTTAAATCTCTCTCCCACATCTCTCTCTCCCCCATTCTAAATCTAGAAAATGCAGAGCTCTCGCAAACTCCCCGCCCCTACCTCTCGCAAACTCTCCTCTTCTTTTCACAGGTTCAATTCATTCTTCGCACCTATTACCTTTAATCCTCTCGTTACTTCTTCATCTTCTCATTGTTTTTCATCAAGCTCCTGCTCTTCTTCTTCATCGTCTCCGCATTGGATTTCGACTCCAGAGATTTCAATCAAAAGCCAATCTGAGGTGAAGGGGTATCGAGATGTGAGGGAAGAGTGTGTTTGAGAGATGCAGGCGGCCAAAACTAATGGCTTTATAATGGTTTTATATAAAAATGATAAATAGGTAGGGTTTGTATATTAATGGACTAGGTTTTGACTTAATTTAAGCCCTTATCAATTATAATTTTTTTTATGATCTATATCTTATTGTTTTGTAAATTATTTTAATATTATTATTTTTCTCTAGAACTAAAATTTCACAAAATCTTATTTTAACAATACATTATTTTAAGAAAATAGAGTAGAATCATGATTTTGGCTGATTTTATCATAAAATTTACCAATATTAGTGTGTAGTGAAATTTAGTATAAAGTTTAATTATATTTTATTGGTTAAAATAATCAAGCTCTAACGATTAAAAAATCTTTAAAAAATTTATATATTAGTTTTTCGAATTCAATTTAATATTTGTACGGTTAGATTTTTTATTATTTATTTTGAATATAAGGAACATTCTATTTTTAGAAACCCCTAAATTTGATTTTTACACGTAATTTAGATTTAACAATTTAAATTAAATGATCAAACCATATGAATGTCAATATATATATATATTAAAGATATATCGAAAGTTTTAGATCAAAATAAGTTTATTTGAATTATCATTTAACAGTCAAACATCAGTTTGACTAATACAGCTAACTAGTGTTTAGTCCTGAATTGGTGTTTCAATTTTTTTAAAAAATATTTTTCATCGATCTTACTGTATGAATGTTAATAAATATATATAGTAGTGATATTACCAAAGTTTCAGACCAAAATGATATTTTTTAGTTTGCCATTTTAAAAGTCAAGCATCAGTTTGACTAACAAAACTAACTAGTGTTTAATCCTAAATTGATGTTTCGATTATTTTAAAAATATTTTTCATCGATCCAATCGTATGAATTTCAATAGATATATATATATATATATATATATATATATATATATTAGAGATATTACCAAAGTTTCAAACCAAAATAAGTTTATTTGGTTTGCCATTTTAAAAGTCAAGCATCAATTTGACTAGTAAACCTAACTATTGTTTAGTCCTGAATTAGTGGTTCGATTTTTTCAAAAATATTTTTTATCGATCCAACCGTATGGATGTTAATAATTATATATATATATATTAGTGATATTACCAAAGTTTCAGACAAAAATAATATATTTTAGTTTGCCATTTTAAAAGTCCAAAATAAGTTTGACTAGCACAACTAACTAGTATTTAGTCCTAAATTGGTGTTTCGATTTTTTCAAAAATATTTTCCATCGATCCAACCATCTTCGCGAATCCCAGCATACCTCAATAGATATATATATATTAGAGATATAACCAAAGTTTCAGATCAAAATAATTTTATTTGGTTTGCCATTTTAAAAGTCAAACATCAGTTTGACTAGTACATCTAGTCCTGAATTGGTGTATCGATTTTTTTAAAAAATATTTTTCATCAATCCAACTGTAAGGATGTCAATAAATATATATATATTAGTGATATAAAAAACGTTTTAAACCAAAATAATTTTATTTGGCTTGTCATTTTAAAAGTCAAGCATTAGTTTGACTAGTAAACCTAACTAATGTTTAGCCCTGAATTAGTCTTTCGATTTTTTCAAAAATATTTTTCATCGATCCAACCGTATTGATGTCAATAGATATATATATATATATATTAGTGATATTACCAAAATTTCAGACCAAAATAATATTTTTTTTTGTTTGTCATTTTTAAAGTCAAGCATCAGTTTAACTCACACAACTGACTAGTGTTTAGTCCTAAATTGGTGTTTCGATTTTTTTAAAAATATTTTTCATCAATCCAACTGTGTGGATGTCTACATATATATATATATATATATATGTGTGTGTGTATATATATATGATATAACCAAAGTTTCAAACAAAAATAAGTTTATTTGATTTGCCATTTTAAAAGTCAAGTATTAGTTTGACTAGTAAACCTAACTAGAGTTTAATCCTGAATTAGTGTTTCGATTTTTTCAAAAATAGTTTTCATCGATCCAACCGTATGGATGTCAATAGATATATAATGGTGATTTTACCAAAGTTTCAGACCAAAATAAATTTTTTTTGTTTGTCATTTTAAAAGTCAAGCATCAGTTTGAGTAGCACAACTAACTAGTGTTTAGTGCGAAATTAGTGTTTCGATATTTTCAAAAATATTTTTCATCGATGCAACCGTATGAATGTAAATAGATATATATTAGTGATATAATCAAAGTTTTAGATTAAAATGATTTTATTTGATTTGCCATTTTGACAGTCAGGCATCAATTTGACTAGTAGAGCTATGTAGTGTTTAGTCTTGAATTCGTGTTTCGATTTTTTTAAAAATAATTTTCATCGATCCAACTGTATGGATGTCAATAAATATATATATTAGTAATATAACCAAAGTTTCAAACTAAAATAATTTTATTTGGTTTTTCATTTTAAAAGCCGAGCATCAATTTGACGAGTACAATTAATTAGCATCAATTTTATTTTTTTATCAAATAAAGAAATTTGAAAATTCTTTTAGCGCACAATTTTTTTTCAAGAACTAAATCTTTTTATTTGAAAACTAACATTTAAATAAGTTTTTTTTATTAAGAATTAAAATTTTTGAAAAATTCTTAATACAACCGAATTCCATTGAAATATATGTTCGAAAAGGGAGGGAAATTTCCCTCACTTTTTTAAAATTTTTAAAAGTGTGGGTAATTTTCCCTCCATTTTGAAATATAAAATTTGACCGAAATCAGTTGAATTTAGGAGTGTCAAATAAATTACTTTGCGGGGAAATTCCCTCCACTTTTTTATTAGGGCTAAATTCGACCGAAAAATTTGGTCGAATTTAGGGGCTAAATTCGACTGATTTAGTTTCGACCGTTTTAATTCAACCATTTTTGGTTAAACTTGGTTGTAAATACGACTGTTTGAATTCGACCGAGGCCGGTCGAATTTAGCTGTGTCCAAGAGATTTGACTGTCTGCGGTCGAATTTAACCCATGTCAAATTTAAATCAGTTGTATTTAACCTTGTTTTCTTGTAGTGTATGGACATTTTTGTTGTAGACGTGGAGACCACTTATGTTCTGTAATAAAATACTATGAAAATATATTATTTTGTGAAGTATATTCTACGAATATCACTAATTTATTACAATTATTGAAGATCATTTAAGTTTAATAACTATGATGTGTATGTTCTGCAATCCGAACAAATGTTCTGCAAAACATGTTTCTCGGATTACATGTTTCTCACAATAAAATATTTTGTAATGTTCTACTTGCCTGTAGTACATACATGATGTTAAAGATTTTGAATAAAATAATGATCTTCGTAGAACATAATTCGCAAAATATAACATTTTGCAATATTTTTATGCAAGATTTTAGTTGCAGAACATATGTGGTGTACAACAAAAATGTGGTCTCCATACAACTCCAGTTTTTAAATAAAAATATCTATAAATTCTTGTATTAATGTTTTTTAATTTGGGGCTCTAACAAAATTATTGATATTTATTGACTTCAAAGATGACCTAGAGAAGATGTTGAACATGAAAATTATGATTGACTAATTCTTTTATTGAAGAATGTTTTATCAAAAAGACTAAAAGAAAAGATTAAAGAGTAAAAATTAGAGAAATTACTAAAAATACTAAATTTTGTAAGTTTTTTTTCGATTTTACTATTTTGAATTTTTTTATAAAAATACGGAATCAAGAAAAATCAAGCAAACATGCAACTACTTGAATTGAGTTTTTTTGTTGCATTTGAGGTTGTACAGGTTAGATGGAGTTGCAAAACTAGCCCAAGGTTGCATTAGTTGAATACTGTATTTTTGCAAAAAAAATCAAAAAATGGCTTATTTTTGCAAAAATATTTTTTGTCTTGGATATTTTTCAAAAAAACTCTAAAAAATAGTACTTATATACATTATTATGTTGAAGTAATATGTTGGAAATCAAATGGAGCATACAAAATATGACAAAACATTGTTACGAAGACTACAAATAGGATAACTTATCATTCATTCTTATATCAACCGAATATCTTGATGTTTGAACTCACAGGCCTAACAGGATGTTTGGCTTATCATATATATTTATGTCAAACGAATATCTTGATTTTTGGACTCACAAACCAGGGTACAAAATAGTTTCAATACAATGTTATGATGGATCGAAAAAATCTATAGTAATTTGATTAATTTTGCCTCAGGAAAAAATAAAAATACTAACAAAATGTGACCAATAACAACCCACCAACCTTCGCTACAGTTTGTAAAAGGGTTACGAACACAATTTTAAGGTTCGGTTTATAGATTAGAAAACTTGAGTACAATTTAGTTTAAATCCATAGTTAACCCTAAAATTATATCATGTTTGAAAAAAATGTCATTTATAGTTTGATTATTGATCAAGAATTTTAATAATGTGGATTATAGAATATATTGTGTGCTTCAACTTGATAATATTACTGAGTATACTGTGTTCATCTTTAACAATTTATAAATATGTTGTGTATCTTTATATCATAGATATTATGAGTCACATTGCTAAACTATATTTTTGAAAAAGATAAAATTATATTTTGAGTTGTTTTGAGCGGTTGTATGGTAGTTGCTTATTGATTTTCACAGCTTATTCTTTCAAAGTTTCATGTTTTATGTAAGATCAATTAATTAGACAATACTGGAGTTCGGAGATCTTAAGTTTAGAGTAGAGTGATTTTGGATTATCAATTTTAGATGCGTTTTCGTAATGCTCTTCCGTAATTTTTATCTTTGTAACGGCCTTTTGACTTAATAAATTTTAGATAAAGATGATTTTGAAATCAAAATGCCCGACGAAGATTTTCTTGTTCGTGCTAGTGATGGTATATATTCCTATTTATTCAAGAGAGAAAGATTATCTTTAATGTGAAATGGAAATTAGATCAATCTATATCTTGAAAAGCCTTGCCAAAATTAGAAGAAGATCAGTTGGATGTGTTTGCTAGGTCCGGAAAAAACATGCAAAATTAGCCAACTATTATGTTATTCCCTCATTGGATTGCCAAAATGGTTCATAGGTAAACAACCAAGGTCTCTCCAGTTTCAACATACAACAATGATATTTAGCAAAAAAATATAGAGAAATGAGGTTATGCATGTTATTTTTGGTTTTATACTAATGATTTAGAAACAAAAACTCAAAACTGAAATCAATACTCTTTTTCAATTTGGTTTAGTTTAATCTTACTTAAAATAGCTTAGAGTAAGAAATAAATCAAAATCACTACATCAATTTCAGTTTTGAAATATGAAAAATGGGAGTGTGTACACCTATAAAGACTTACTCCATATGGTAAAACGTATCTAAAAATATATTCACAAAATGTCACTGAGTGCTATGAGATTTTCAATAAAGAGTTTAAGATATACATAGAGGCAACTCCTATTTTCTTCTAATGAAAGTTAACACTTTTTTAATTTAGAATTTAAGTTTGAAAGAAGCTATTTATATTTGGCGTACTTTCATAAATTCTCAAACTTCACATGAGTGCAAATTTAAACTGCACTATTTTAAAATATGCTAAAATTGTAGAACATCATTTTGCATGTAGAGGAGAAATAGTTCAAAGGTTATATGAAGTCCACCATTATAACAAGCCAAACAATGATAGAAAGATTTTGTTAATGAAATAATATGTATGAAACAAAAACATGTATTAAATCATACAAAATAAGCAAAAAAATGATCATTAACCATTAAAGTAAATTATAAATTGGACTACTTAATTGCATAGATACGAATTCAGTCAATCAAATGTTCCATTAACCAATAAATTCGAACATGATCAATCAGTTTTGCAGCTCGAACATGATGATTCCTATCAGTTATTTATGATAGGCACTACTATGAGAAGCAATCATCCTAGTAAGACAAGTGCAGAACTAAATGGTACCCGAGTACCTGACTATCTAGGTACTCTTTGCAACCTCTAACGCAATTTTGTTTAATCTTTTATATTTTGAATTCTGTTGTAAAACTCATACTTTCTGCATAAACTTTTTTGAATGCATATGATCATAGACTTCGAAGGCATTGTCTAATATTACAGTTTTGACAGCAAAATAATTATCCTGAACAAATTGTGTTATACATTTTGCCACAACAAGACTTTTCCGACCCTCTTACAACACAAAAAAAGTATGGAGCACTAATTTATAAAAAAAGAGTTTGAGATTCACCAAATGTAGGCATCAAAATTAAAACACCAATTCAGGTCCATCAAACAAGCAATTCGTGGTTCAATCATTTCTAGAGAGCCGATTTTGTTCATCTTCAACATTTGCACTAAGCTTCAATGCTAATATGATTATTAGTGTAAAGACTGAAGAGTCAGTGTGATGACATACTGCATATGTTTCTTATTTTTTAAAAGGGCATAATGACTATTCGAAAGTGATGGTTAGCATATTATTTAAGTTCACTGTAGTATTTTTGCAAGTTATCCTCCATGTTGGGTTAACTTCGATATTTGATTTGCAGCGAATTGTGCTCCTTAGATCTTGAACTTTGTTATCAAGTAATTTTGATCCTATTTTCACTTTGTTTGGTA
This sequence comes from Apium graveolens, assembly GCF_009905375.1. Lineage (NCBI taxonomy): Eukaryota > Viridiplantae > Streptophyta > Magnoliopsida > Apiales > Apiaceae > Apium > Apium graveolens. The sequence goes on along the minus strand of NW_027418293.1, from coordinate 45,430 downwards.
CCTTATAGTAACTTCCTTTTCCTTCAAGAGACATATTGTTCTGTGCAGATACCGACTATTGCATTATTGCATGAAATCAGTAAAGGGAGGAATTCTACGTGGTTTCCTTATCTACAGCATTTGCCACAAAGTTATGACATATTGGCAATTTTTAGTCCACTTGAAACACAAGCATTGCAGGTTCGCTTCTATCTGCTAACTATCAATTTATGAATTACTAGTGAAACCTTAATAAGTAGTTATAGTACAAACCAGTCAGTGAGCACTGTGACGACTCAATGTGGTTGACAGATGGCGGGTATGAAAAAGATATGGGATCATATTGTTTCTATGCTAAAAACAACTATAGGAAAGGAGAGCAGGTAAAATATAAAGGCTCTCACTTTATGTCATAGTATATAATATAAGCATGCCTTGTCTGTTAAGAAAAATGATTTTAAACTCTTTCATTAATTTAAGTTGTGCGAATGCATTTACATGTTCATAGTGCATCTTGAACTACTTTAAACTCGTCATTACCCACACCCGATTTCAGCGCTGGGTCAGGTTCAGTAGTTGTCCTGCTGTAATGTAACTCACATTATCTGCTAATTTTCCTTTAATGATAAAGGAAGGTATATGAGGCTTATGATGCAACTCTTCGTAACTTTAAAGGAGAAGTTTTGTTCTTTATTTTTGGTAATAGCTAATGGGCCTAGTAAAGGAAGCTCACTTGTACAATAAAAAAGCCAAAAATCATTGTTTAGGTAATAAATTTCTCTCCGCTGTTGAGTCAAGTGTAGCTACAACTTCACTTAAACATTTGTCTTTAATATTTTCAGAGGAAAAAATCAGAGGGTTAAAGCTGTTGGATCAAATGGACAAGTAAATGACACTAATATGCACCTATCAGATGTTTCTTCTGACGTGGGGCAGGTAATTGATTCAACATGAATTTCCAAAGGCCTTCTGTCTGTGATTTCTAAGTTCATGTATCAAGGTCTATCAGTCACTGATTTAGGTATCATCATCCTGCTGGGTTGATTTTCTGCTCTTTGGTTTGATCATGCAGAAGTCAGACTCTTCTTTAGTTTGTCGGAATTGGGTTAATTGGCTAAATTGGATGGAGTTGTCGGAATTTAAGAATAGGGTACTTAAAAATTAGTATAGTATGAGTTGGCTAATGGAATGCTTGTATTTTATTTGAAATGTACGTATAGTATGGTATAAGTAATATTTTGTATTAGACTTGTAATTTGTATGAGTATCTTTATATTTCTGTTTGGATGTTTTTTTGTTGGGATGTTGCATTATTTTGGTTCTTTGTGGCTGTAAATAGTACCAGAATGACATGCAATTTACAGAACATTAACATTACAATGCTATATGTAAATCAATGTAAAAAATGTACAAAAGACATCATATAAAATAATATTAAACAAAAATGAACTAAAAAACCGATGTGAAATAGTCATTTGACATCGGTTCTGAAAAAAACCCAATGTATTTTAAGTCAAATAACATCGGTTAGAGAAATTGGCCGATGTTAAACAAAAATATTTAACATCGGTTTCGTGAAGAACACCCATGTCTTATCCATCATTTCACATCGGGGGGCTAATTTAACCGATGTCTGATCAAACATTTCACATCGGTCACCTAATCTAACCGATGTTCGGTCTGTAATTTCACATCGGTTTGTTCGAAAGAATTTTAATAAATGGCTTTTATAGCTTGTAGGTTTCATATTTTAATGGATAAATACCTCATAATATACCTATATTCACCTAGAAATACTATAATATAAGCTGAAATTTGTTGCAAAGACATCACATTTAATCTTAAAATCGATGTATAGCACTGTAATAAAATCGGCTGTTAACCGATGTCAAAGGCTGATGACATTTAACATCACACGTGAAGACATCGGTTCAGATTTTTTTAACATCGGTTCTCAACCGATGTCTGATCCCATATTTCTAGTAGTGAACATCACCAACCATATTAACAATAACTATGTTTTAATGAAGAGATCAATCACAGTAAAAAATCTGATTACATTACATTCTTATGTGGATTCTTTGCCTCAGTAGGCGATCTTACAACACTAAAATATATAAAAAAATAAGTAATAGAGAACTGAACGTCAACAACTAGCGTTCTTAGCAATAATTCAGCTTTGATTCTACTCCTCTTTCTCATTCTTTGGTTGGCCAGATCTTCTATGACAAACTGCACACCTGGACCACGACAAGATCCAGACCAATTTCCTTATGACCTTATGACTTGTGAGAAATTCCTTAAAGGGTAAGCAAAGGAAAAACCCTAAAATTACATTCAAGTATGATCAGATTCTTTGGGCAATTATGTTCATGAAGAATTTATAGAATCTTAGTTCGATTTTACAGGTAAATTCATTGAATTTGGGTAGGTGAATTTGCATAGGTAACATGTCAAAGAATTGAAGTGCATGCCGACAAAAACCAAGACATGGGTTTTCTTGAAAATTAGGATTGCATTAGAATGAAAACTCATCACCTAAGCTTCGTGTCACTACAACAAATTTAGGCATTTACGACGGCAAACTTACGATGGAAAAAAGTGCGCGCCCAATTTACAACGGAAAAAAGTAAAACGTCGTAAATTTTTACGATGAAACGTAAAATATCGTAAATATTTGCGACGATTTCAATATTTCATCGTAAGTTAATTATTTTTATTAAAAATTTAATTTAAAATTAAATAAAAAAATATTCTGCCTAAATTTACGATGAAATATTTGCGACGAAAAAGATCAGATCATTCAATTTACGACGGAAATGATAATTTGTCGTAAGTTATCAAATAGGGAAATTCAACTTTTCCCCAAAATTTTGGCGGCAAATTTGACCTTTCTCCAATTTTTTACATCCAATAATTTATGACGAATTCCGTCGTAAATTAGCAAATGAATTTTGAAATTTTCAATTTTCAAAAATATTATTTCATGATCCAACTATATTAATGTCAGCATTTATTTGTTTGGTGACATTTTAAAAATTTCAGAAAAAAATAAATATTTTGATAAAATTATTTAATATGAATATATCACTAATATATATATAGTCATCCATATGGTTGAATCAATGAAAAATATTTTTAAAATAATCGAAACACAATTCAGGACTAAACACTAATTTATTGAACAAGTCAAGCTCATGCTTATTATTAAAATGACAAACCAAATAAAATTATTTTAATATGTAAATTTGGTTATATCACTAATATATATATATATGTATTTATATCTATACGGTTGGTTCGATGAAAAGTATTTTTAAAATAATCGAAACACAAATTCAGAACATAACACTAGTTAGTTTTACAAGTTAAACTCATGCTTGACTGTTAAAATGTTAAACCTAATAAAATTATTTTGATATGTAACTTTGGTTATATCACTAATATATATATATATATATATATCTACTGACATACATACGGTTGAATTGTCGAAAAATATTTTTAAAATAATCGAAACACCAATTCAGGATTAAACAGTAGTTAGTTGTACTAGTCAAACTGATGCTTGACTGTTAAAATGGCAAACCAGATAAAATGATTTTTATATAAAATTTTGTTTATATCACTAATATATATATATCTATTGACATCCATACGGTTGGATCGTCGAAAAATATTTTTAAAATAATCGAAACACCAATTCAGGATTACACAGTAGTTAGCTGTAGTAATCAAACTGATGTTTGACTGTTTAAATGGAAAACCAGATAAAATAATTTTGACATAAAATTTTGGTTATATCACTAATATATATATCAATTGACATCCAAACGGTTGGATCGTCAAAAAATATATTTAAAAAAATCAAAAATACCAATTTAGGATTAAACAGTAGTTAGGTGTACTAATCAAACTGATGTACTAATCAAACTAATGTTTGAATGTTAAAATGGCAAACCAGATAAAATGATTTTAATATAAAATTTGGGTTATATCACTAATATATATATATATATATATATATTGACATCCATATGGTTGTATTGTCGAAAAATATTTTTAAAATAATCGAAACACCAATTCAGGATTAAACAGTAATTAGTTGTACTAGTCAAACTGATGTTTGACCGTTAAAATGGCAAACCAGATAAAATAATTTTGATATAAAATTTTGGTTATATCACTAATATATATTTATTGACATCCATACGGTTGGATCGTCAAAAAATATTTTTAAAATAATCGATACACCAATTCAGAATTAAACAGTAGTTAGTTGTACTAATCAAACTGATACTTGACTGTTAAAATGGCAAACCAGATAAAATGATTTTGATATAAAATTTTGATTATATCAAAAATATATATATCTATTGACATCCATATGGTTGGATGGTCGAAAAATATTTTTAAAATAATCAAAATACCAATTTAATGTGGAACTAAACACAGTAACATGTACTAGTCACCACTATTTGATTATTAAAATAGCAAACCAAAACAAATTATTAATTTTGACATAAAATTTTGGGTATATCACTAATATATACAGATCTTGGTATCCGTACGGTTTTAACTTAAATTATTTACTGTAGTACACATGTATTAACGAGAGAGCGACTTTAAAATACTTACTTCATTATATTTATTTAGAATTTCAAAATGATTAATACTAAAATAAATTATAAAATAAGAAGAACATTTTTTTAGTGCGGCTTAGTAAATTAGTTTTAATAATTTTTTTGATAAAAATCTGCTGCAAATATTAATGATTTAGACATGTATTTGAATATAAAAAATATTCAAATTTATAATGAAATAAATACAATTATATTGAAAGATTCAAAAGCCCAAACATAGCCCATTATGAAGCCCAAGTTGAGCCACCCACTAGCCCAATCAAGAAAGCCTAATTCATTTGTATACACAATTCTATAAAACCTATCACATGTTCTCTCATTCTCCCTCTTAACAAACATTCACCCACTTTTTCTAAAACTTATGCGGCGCCTTTCTTCTCCCCCAATTTTAAATTCAATCCTCAATAGTGTATATAATGGTGTATATGTGGGGATACTTTCTTGGAGCTTTGTCGGCGAGGTCGTCATTGTTGTCGCCTGTAGAAGTCGCCGGTAGAAGTTGCATGGCCTCCTGTGAGTGGCGCCGGAAGTAATTGGAAGGATGTTTGTGGCGCTGGTTGTGGATTCACTACAAGCACGCTAGTGGTTTAATCAAAATTAATGGCATCCCAGCCGAGCTCGTACAACGGAAATCCTCCGTTATAAATATTTTGAGCCGAGTTTTATATTTTGTTTTTAGATATCGTGATATATTATTTGTGTCTTTATTAACGTTTGTAGATTGAACATGAATATAGCTTTATTTTCTGATGTTTTGTTTGGTTGAGAAATGGCCTCGTTTGTGTAATATTAGAACTAATGATATGTTGGTAATATGATGTTATGTTAGTTATGTACTGTAGAAGTAGTTTTGATTTGTCTGGTGTGCATAAACGAGCTGAAAAACACTAATTTGAACTTGTTATGGTTTGCCGAAAAATGGAAATCTCACCGGAAACTAGAATTTTTTCATTTTTCCGGCGATATTTTTTTTAGTGCAAGTAGCTAACATACGACGATATGTTTCGTCCTAAGTTCATAACATACGACAATATATTATGTCGTAAGTAGATTTATTATTTTATTGAGTATGTGGGCCCCTACTTCCTAACTTGCGACACAATTTTATCTTGTGACGAAAAAATGAACTTACTACTCGACCAAAAACAATGATTTTTTTCCGTCGTAAATGGCTCAATTACGACGATTTCAGTTCAAAACAACCGTCGTAAACGGCCAAATTTGTTGTAGTGTGTGAATAATCCCACGAGCACTTGTATTATTTAAAAAAACTTATCAAATTTGTACTTTAAATTAATACTTGATTTTAATGTGTTTTTTTATTAAAAACATAATAGTCTGAGGGTAGAGCGTGATCTCCCTATATTTTACCCTCCTCATACACTACTATAACAAGATGTTTAGCTTATCGTTCATACTTATATTAACCGAATGTCTTGATGTTTGGATAGGATGTTTGGCTTATCATACATACTTATATCAAATGAATATCTTGATGTTTGGACTCCCAAATCAGACTACAAAATAGTTTCAATACAATGTTGTGATGGACCGCACAAATCTAAAGTAATTTCTGATCAATTTTTCCTCATGCAAAAATAAAATTACTAACAAAATGTGACCAATAATAACCCACCAACCTTCGGTACAGTTTGTAAAAGTGTTATGAACACAATTTTAAGGTTCAGTTTATGGATTGTCCAACTTGAGTACAATTTAGTTTAACTCCATAGTTAATCCTAAAATTATATAATTTTGAAACAAATGTCATTAATAGTTTAATTACTGATCAAGAATTTTAATGATGTGATTATAGAATATATTGTGTGCTTTAATGTGATAATGTTACCGAGTATACTATGTGTATCTTTAACAATTTATAGATATGTTGCGTAACGTTATATCATAGATGTTATGTGTCACATCGCTAAACTATATTTTTAAAAAAGATAAAATAATATTCAAGCTGTTTTGAGCGGTTGTACGGTAGTCGCTTATTGATTTTCGCAGCTTATTCTATCATATTTTCAGGTTTTATATAAGATCAAGTAATTAGACAACACAGGAGTTCGGAGATCTTAAGTTTAAAGTAGAGTAAATTTTTTATTATCAATTTTAGATACGTTTTTGTAACGCTCTTTCGTAATATTTATCTTTGTAACAGACTTTAGACTTAATAAATTTTAGATAAAGATGATTTTGAAATCATAATGCCCAACGAATATTTTCTTGTTTGTGCTAGTGATGAAATATATATATATATATTCATATTAATCCAAGAGAGAAAGACTAGCTTTAATGTGAAATGGGAATTAGATCAATCTATATCTTGAAAAGCCTGGCCAAAATTAGAAGTAGATTAGCTAGATGTGTTTGCTCGGTCCAAAAAAACATGCAAAATTAGCCAACTATTATGTTATTCTCTCATAAAATTTCCAAAATGGTTCATCGGTAAACATTCAAGGTCTCTCCAGTTTCAACATACAACAATGATATTTAGTTAAAAACATAGAGAAATGAGGTTATGCATGTTATTTTTGATTTTATTCTAATGGTTTAGAAAATAATTTCAAAACTGAAATTAATAGTCATTTTCAATTTGATTTAGTTTAATCTTACTTAAAATAGCTTCGCGTAAGAAATAATTCAAATAACGACATCAATTTCAGTTTTGGTATATAAAAATGGGAGCGTTTACACCCATAAAGACTTACTGAGATGATAAAACGTATCTAAAAATATATTCATAAAATGTCACTAAGTGCTATGAGCTTTGCAACAAAGAGTTTAAGATTTACATAGAGGCGACTCTTATTTTCTTCTAATGAAAGTTAACACTTTTTGAATTTAGAATTTAAGTTTGAAAAGAAGCTATTTATATTTGACGTACTTTTTGTAAATTCTCAAACTTGACATGAGTGATGATTATGAGCGGATTAATTTTCTTGATCTATGTTACATAGATTTTATACATTACATGGTGCATATTTAAATTGCACTATTTTAAAATATGCTAAAATTATAGAACATCATTTTGCATGTAAAGGAGAAGAGGTTCAAAGGTTTTATGACGTCCACCATTATAACAAGTCAAACAATGATAGAAATATTTTGTTAATTAAATAATATTTATGAATCAAAAACATGTATTAAAGCATATAAAATAAGCAAAAAATTGATCATTAACCATTAAAGTAATTACAAATTGGACTACTTAATTGCATAGATACGAATTCAGTCGATCAAATGTTCCATTAACTAATAAATTCCATTCCATTTATAACTATTAACCTTATAAGAGAATTCATCAATAAAAAAGTTTAGAAAAATTATAGTAACAAATATAGAAATTTTTTATTTGAATATTTTGTGGATGTGACTCAAGTCAATTATCAATCAGTTATTTGCAAAGTTTGTCGAAGGACAGTTGGAGATGCAAGTGTTATGCCACACTTCTATACATTTTGGTTTCCAATAGGGAGAAAACGTTCATCAAGATATTGTGAAAATTTATTGGCAAAGTTTGTCGAAGAACAGTTGGAGATGCAAAAGTAGTGTACCAAAGATTCTTAAGACATCAACTAGGTACAAAACAAGTTGGAGATGTAGTTATGAAGATAAACAAAAGCATGAGTTTGCTTAAATTTCAAAAACTATGGAATCACAACAAAAAGTTCTAGTATGTGACTAATTGATTAGGTGAAGATATTATGTATCACAATTTAAAGACATACTTGATAGATTAAGAGAAGAATCTGATTGTCTCCATGAAAACACAACCTTAATTAATTTGATTAAACTTATAGATTCAGTACCAGTTTTTGGATACTTAAACTTAAATACAACAAACTTGCAACTACAATCATTATCAAAAATACCCTTTCTCATAGGCATGAGGATTTTAAAGAATTTGGAAATAGAGCTCCTAATATTATAACTTGCAATATATGGTGAATAAAAAAACTATTTCTTTCTATATACATACTCCAATCTGAAACAAAGTAAATTGTGCCACCAACATTCGTCTGGTAAGCTGGTGATCCAAAATCAGTCATCCTTGAACTAACATCCATTTCCATATAACCTGGTATTGGTATTTCAAAAAGAACTAAATCCAACATACATCAATCGTAATTGAATAGTAGACAACATAACATAGATGATCCCGAATGAGCTTTGGTGAAAACTGTTAGATCAGGTTTTGCCGAAGTACCCTAACGAATGGAACTTATCCAAGTCAAATGTACCAACCATAAATGCCAGAATTTTCCATCAATTTTTTCAACACTGTAGAATGCAATTATTGAGCCTTTGGTCGATAAGTACTCAAGGGAGACCGAAGGAAAACCACAAAATGATTAGACGTCTCGGGAAAACTGGTAGTAGTGAAGGAGGATTTTCAGCAAACATCATATTTAAAAGCATCGGTGTTGGAGAGTCTATGGGTTCACCCACCAGGACACCTTGTATTGCCACATTCTCTGACTCAAGAATTAAATTGAATGGGTATGTGATACCCAAGGGTGTGAGAATTTATTTTATGATGGGTGTAAATTATATATATTTATCTTTATAAGTTCAAAACTAAAATATCGTAAGTTCTAGAATTTATATTTTTTATTACTTGTTCTACCCAACTTATTTATAAACTGATTTCAAAGATTTTTTTTATCGTAGGAACCCGCAGTCGCTACCCTTCGTGTGCGCACTAGGTAAACCCCACAGGCTCACGCAATAGCCTGCAATCCACGTGAACCAAGGTAAACCACATTTAAGCGACAAGCTCTCGCTAAGGAGGCATAATCATAAATTCTTTTCCCTGGATTTGAACCTGTGACCAACAGGATAATTATCCCCTTTTTAAACAACTGAGGCAAGGATTGGCAATCCTTGTGGGCGATTTCAAAGATTACCTAGAGAATATGTTGACTATGTAAATCATGATTTCCTAATTATTTTTAACTCAGTTTATTCGGTGGTTATTGGTTAATCTAAATTGTAAAAAGAAAAAAGTAATATACATGTATATTATCAAACAAAATTACACCACTAGGACAACTTAATTGCACTTATACAAATTTAGTTGATCACCAAAAATTTTTATTTCATTTGTAATTATGTCAAAATACACACATATGATATATACTTATATTTATAAAAATTAATAATAAAATTATTTAGATTTATAATTATAATATAATAGTAAATGTAGTATTTTATTTTAATAATAAAAAACTCCACATACTATTTTCCAATTAATTGTGAATAAACAAATATTCTACAATTACAAAAAGTATTGAAAAGAGAATTTAGATTTCAAACAATATTGTATTTTTATTCAAATTTTAAAGGTAAAAATTCAGGTTTACTACATGATCAAAATTTAATGAAAAATGATTAATACATAAAAGATTATTTTCTTTGTTTAAGTTAGTATAAGAAAAAAAATCAGAAAGACTATGTGAAGTATGTAGGAGTAGATAATCAGTTATGCTCTGTGTGAACAATTGGTACTCACAACTTTTACCTATGTGAAGTTCAGAAAGACTTGACAATAGATACGACTTTCAAGTGAAACTCCTCTAGATTTTGAACCCCGGTTCTGATGCCAACTTTAAGGTGGAGGAATGGTAACGGGATGGGGAAACTTGGATTGGTTTTTTCGCTGCTAGGTCTATTCAAGCTGATGGGGAACCCTTAACATATGATTATAGACTTATACAATTGGGAGCTGAGGTTAAGTTTCAAGTATGTTGATTAGAGAAAAACACCGTGCTAATTATATATATTAGAGTTGAACTCTTCTCATATGTTTCTTTCTTTGCTAGCCTATCATTTACTAAGGTTAGGCTTTTGAACAAAGAAGAAACTAAAGACTTTTGTATTTTAGCATAACTTGTCATAGATATAACATTAGAGATCATCAAAACCTCGCATAACTTAATAAACAATTGTAGTTGTTTGTTCAGATTAACATATAATAAACTGCATTCATGGTTAAAAATAGTAAATTTTGAGCATCCATAATATTCAGGGAACCGTCCAAAGCCAACTAAGAGAAAAATTATAAATTTCGCATTGTCTACTGCTGTGGGAACGGGGCTGCACCATCTCCGCATGGTCGAAGAGTGTTGGAATACGAATAAAAACACAAATCGTCCATTCCATATTGATGACAACCAATTATTTCAGCTCTTCTCACTTTAGTACTCATTATTCGATCACCGCTCAAAGGATATTTGTAAAGCTGATTGTCGCCTGTTGCAATCACCAGCAAATTTCCATTGATAACCGAAAACCCTGATATGGTTGGCTTCAAATCGACATACAATCCCATAGCCTTTGATCTAGATTTCAAAATGATCTTCCATTTGTTCGAATCAACATCTGTTAAAATCCATATGCTAAACACAAGTTTCATTAATTTGATTAAACATATAGATTCGGTACCAGTTCTTGGATCCTTAAATTTGAATACACCAAACTTGCAGCTACAATCAGTATCAAAAATACCCTTTCTTGCAGGCCTAGGAATTTTTAGAAATTTGGAGATAGAGCTCCTAATATTATAACTCACAATATATGGCCAATAAAAAGGACTGTTTTTTGCTATATACTTACCCCAATCTGACATAAAATGAATTGTTCCACCGTCATTTTTCAAATAAGCTGTCGATCCAAAATCAATACTCCTTGAACCAATCACCATTTCTCCGTACTCTTCCCAAACTTTTTTTTGTGGCCGGTATATTCTACATAACTTGGTGTTGGTATTCCAAACATCTTGGGAAAATGATCCGACATACATCAACTTATAATCATCCTCATGGTTGTAATCATCAATGTTGCATACAAGAATAAAACTGAAAGGAAAATCAAATTTGAAATCACTGGTTGGTTTGATTATTGGCAACCATGTTTTTGTGACAGGATTGCATAAGAAAAGTGGATATTCAGCATCCTCTAAATTTTTGCAACATAGTAGTCCGTTGTAGGATGCAATCATTGAGCCTTTGGTTGATAGGAACTCAAGGGAGGCGGAAGGAAAACCACAAAAAGATTTAGAAGTCTCGCACAGATAATTAAGTTGCAGACTAGTTGGTGCAGATTTTGGTTGGATAAAGAAACATGAATCTTCTCTACCCTCTAGATTCTTGCATTGTTTATTTGCAAGCAATTTCCAGGATAAAATTTCATGGCATTCTTTCGAAACTACACTAAATTTAAAAATTGATTTTGCTGGTAGATGAGGAAAGATTTCAAGGAGGTCCATTACTACAGCAGGCTAAGACAGAGAGATAGATTATTGAGTAATGGAGAGGAAATGAGTGACTGTTTAAAAGTTTGCAAGAAATATATGTTTTGTAACAAAACAAAAGTATATATTTATAGGATCGGGGGAGATACGCACAATTATATGAGATTCTTTTTTTAATTATGAGTTTTTCCTAATTTGTATTAGATTTAATGCAAAAATCTTTTTTTTTAATTCATGAAGCATTGGGTTTGAAAAATGTGAACAATACTCTTTTAGGAGATAGATTATTGTGTAATGGAGAGGAATGAGTGACTGTTTAAAAGATTGCAAAAGTTTACAAGAAATATATGTTTTGTAACATGAACAAAAGTAAATATTTATAGGATCCCTCGAAGATACACACCATTATATGAGATTCTTTCAATTATGAGTTTTTCCTAATTTGTATAAGATTTAATGCAAATATCTTTTTTTAAAACCATGAAGCTTGGGTTTGAAAAATGTGAACAATACTTGTTTAGGAAATAAAAAAAAGTAAGTTGTGATGAATAATTGATACTCAAATAATGATTTAATTTTTCTTATTTACCTATTTTAGTAAAAACTTATGTCAAAATTTAATTTTATTCTTTCATGATCCATCATGCATTCTTAGAAAATAAATATATAAATGAAAATTTTTATAATCAAGGAAAATCTTATATTTTTAAATATTCCCTCAATTAAAAGATTATTTAATTATCTTAAATTAGATAAATATTGAAAGCATAAAAAATTAAGTAATGGAGTCTTGTAAAATCATCAAGAATATTATTACTCAACCTAAAAGATAGTTAATAACTTATTAAAATATTATAGACCACCCATAAAAAATAATAATTCTAAAATATTAATATTATACATAACTTATTAAAACATTTCAATAAAAAATTACAAACTTGGCCATAACCCATATAATTTGTATAAGGCAGTAAAACTTGTGCTTCACTAATATTTAACCTCAATCACACTAGAATTATATTTGAATTATATATTTTAAATCATTTAAATTGTAGTTAAAATGAGTGAAATGTATTTAAAATTCATAAATAAACTTTTACCATTAATATTTCATTCAAATTGACTTAATTTTACATGATTTAAGAATCTATTAATGTATTTTTTCACAAAAAAAATCAAATATCAAACTTGTTTTCCAAACTGAAATCAATTATATTAAATTGTACTTAACACCTGGTATTTTGGAAGTGAAAAATCAAATATTTAAATTAATGAAACCAACCAGAAAAGCCAAAGAAAATATCCTCTCTTGCGGGAGGTCAGGAGTTCGACTCCCCGTGTGTGCGTATGTCAAGTTATATTACTAAAAGAAAAAAGGCTAAATTGGACCGAAAAAAATCGGTGAAATTTAGCTTAATTCGACCGCGTGCGGTCGTATTTAAAATTTAACTAAATTCGACCGATTTTGAATCGGTTGTAATAAAGGGAGTCGAATTTAGGAGTTCGGTCGTATTTAACTAAATTCGACCGGCTAATTAGGACCGGATGAATACAACTGCTTAAATTCGACCGCCCAAATTCGACCGAAGACGGAAAAATTAAAATGTTTGCTTAAAATTTAAAAATCTCGCTCAAAAGTTTGAATTTTCTGAAACTTTTTAACGGTACGATCCAAAATATAAATTCGACTTTATCCGGTCAAAATAGGGATTCTAAATTTAATTACCTTCGGTTGAATTAATTAAAACCAGTTTTTAAAAAAATCTCACCGGAAACTGGAAAATTTCCGGATTCCGGTGAGTTTGCCAAGATTTCGGTGAGTTTTCCAAGATTCCGAGCATATTCCGGTAAACCAATTAAACTCAAAACTTATTTCAAATAAACCACAAATACAGAATATAGATATAAACGAAGAATATGGACATAAACGTGTTGCACCAAAAGGATTCAGCAAAATATTACAATTAAATTAAATCTCAGTTGGGTAATTTCTGTCACTTTCCAAGAATATATTAATGAGTCAAGTCAATATAATCTCAAACTTTTATTGAGTCAATATAATCTCCCGATACGAACTCAAACCATAACCCAACAGCCCTGGTTACAGCAGTTGACAAACTATTTAGAAGGAAAATAAGTAAATATTTATTTGTTATTTACGAAGCCATAGTGAGAGAGGCAAGGCAAGCAAACAAGAACGAGTGGATTGAAGAGTGTGGTTCTGCTCATGAAAACTTGGAGCATAATTTCAGTTGGACTCACCGTAACTTCACTCCCGTCGGTATCGTCAGCAATACCTTCCTCGTCCCTGTTAATTTTGACATTATATTAACGTGAAATTCTAAGAATATCCCGCATAAATCTCAGCTCCGTGTTTCTGTCACTTCCCACTTCAAATCTCCTACCAACCCTCTACCCACCTCTCGACGGAGCCCCCAAATCCCCGGATATACATGCACACACCCATCCCTCGTATTTAAATCTCTCTCCCACATCTCTCTCTCTCCCATTCTAAATCTAGAAAATGCAGAGCTCTCACAAACTCCCCGCCCCTACCTCTCGCAAACTCTCCTCTTCGTTTCACAAGTTCAATTCATTCTTCGCACCTATTACCTTTAATCCTCTCGTTAGTTCTTCATCTTCTCATTATTTTTCATCAATCTCCTGCTCTTCTTCTTCATCGCCTCCACCTTGGATTTCGACTCCAGAGATTTCAATTAAAAGCTAATCTGATGACATTGGAGGAGAATATAATATGAAGGTGAGCGGAGGAGAGGATAATAGAGGTGGGAAAGTCGAAGTAGGAGGCAAGAGAAAAATAAAAATCGTAATGGGGTGAGGGGGTATGGAGATGTGAGGGAAGAGTGTGTTTGAGAGATGTAGGCGGCCAAAACTAATGGCTTTATGATGGTTTTATATAAAAATGATAAATAGCTAGGGTTTTTATATTAATGGGCTCGACCTTGACTTAATTTAAGCCATTATCAATTATAATTTTTTTATGATCTATATCTTATTGTTTTGTAAATTATTTTAATATTATTATTTTTCTCTAGAACTAAAATTTCACAAAATCTTATTTTAACAATACATTATTTTAAGAAAAAAGAGTAGAATCATGATTTTGGTTGATTTTATATTAAAATTCACCAATATTAGTGTGTAGTGAAATTTAGTATAAAGTTTAATTATATTTTATTGGTTAAAATAATCAAGCTCTAACGATTAAAAAATCTTTAAAAAATTTATATATTAGTTTTTTGAATTCAATTTAATATTTGTACGGTTGGATTTTTTATTATTTATTTTGAATATAAGGAACATTCTAGGTTTAGAAACCCCTAAATTTGATATATACATGTAATTTAGATTTAACTATTTAAATTAAATGATCCAACCGTATGAATGTCAATATATATATATATATTAAAGATATATCCAAAGTTTTAGATCAAAATAAATTTATTTGAATTGTCATTTAACACTCAAATATCAGTTTGACTAATATAGCAAACTAGTGTTTAGTCCTGAATTGGTGATTCAATTTTTTTTAAAAATATTTTTTATCGATCTTACCGTATAAATGTCAATAAATATATATTAGTTATATTACCAAAGTTTCAGACCAAAATGATATTTTTTAGTTTGCCATTTTAAAAGTCAAGCATGAGTTTGACTAACACAACTAACTAGTGTTTAATCCTAAATTGATGTTTCGATTTTTTCAAAAATATTTTTTATCCATCCAACCGTATGAATTTCAATAGATATATATATATATATATATATATATATTAGAGATATTACCAAAGTTTCAAACCAAAATAAGTTTATTTGGTTTTCCATTTTAAAAGTTAAGCATCAATTTGACTAGTAAACCTAACTATTGTTTAGTCCTGAATTAGTGTTTTGATTTTTTCAAAAATATTTTTTATCGATCCAACCGTATGGATGCTAATAATTATATATATATATATTAGCGATATTACCAAAGTTTCAGACCAAAATAATATTTTTTAGTTTGCCATTTTAAAAGTTCAGCATCAATTTGACTAGCACAACTAACTAGTATTTAGTCCTAAATTGGTGTTTCGATTTTTTCAAAAATATTTTTCATCGATCCAGCCTTATGAATGTCAATAGATATATATATTAGAGATATAACCAAAGTTTCAGATCAAAATAATTTTATTTGGTTTGCCATTTTAAAAGTCAAACATCAGTTTGACTAGTACATCTAGTCCTGAATTGGTGTTTCGATTTTTTTTAAAAAATAATTTTCATCAATCCAACTGTAAGAATGTCAATAAATATATATATTAGTGATAGAACCAAAGTTTCAACCCAAAATAATTTTATTTGGCTTGCCATTTTAAAAGTCAAGAATTAGTTTGACTAGTAAACCAAACTAGAGTTTAGTCGTGAATTAGTGTTTCGATTTTTTTAAAAATATTTTCATCGATCCACCCGTATGAATGTCAATAGATATATATTAGTCATATTACAAAAGTTTCAGACCAAAATAATATTTTTTTTATTTGCCATTTTAAAAGTCAAGCATAAGTTTGAGTAGCACAACTAACTAGTGTTTAATGTGAAATTGGTGTTTCGATATTTTCAAAAATATTTTTCATCGATCCAACTGTATGAATATTAATAGATATATATTAGTGATATAATCAAAGTTTCAGATTAAAATGATTTTATTTGATTTGCCATTTTGACAGTCAGGCATTAATTTGACTAGTCCAGCTATGTAGTGTTTAATCTTGAATTGGTGCTTCGACTTTTTTAAAAATATTTTTCATCGATCCAACCATATGGATGTCAATAAATATATATATTAGTAATATAACCAATGTTTCAAACTAAAATAATTTTATTTGGTTTTCCATTTTTAAAGCTGAGCATCAATTTGACGAGTACAATTAACTAGCATCAATTTTATTTTATTTATCAAATAAAGAAATTTGAAAATTCTTTTAGCGCATAATTTTTTTTTCAGGAACTAAATCTTTTTCTTTAATAACTAACATTTTTTTTTATGAAGAATTATAATTTTTGAAAAATTCTTAATACAACCGAATTCCACTGAAATATATGTTCGAAAAGGGAGGGAAATTTCCCTCACTTTTTAAAAATTTTAAAAGTGTGGGTAAATTTCCCTCCATTTTGAAATATAAAATTTGACCGAAATTAGTTGAATTTCGGAGTGTCAAATAAATTACTTTGCGGGAAAATTCCCTCCACTTTTTTATTAAGGGCTAAATTCGACCGAAAAATTTGGTCGAATTTAGGGGCTAAATTTGACCGATTTAGTTTCAAACCGTTTTAATTCAACCATTTTCGGTTAAAATTGGTTGTAAATACGACTGTTTGAATAAAATAATCATCTTTGTAGAATATAATTCGCAAAATATAACGTTTTGCAATATTTTTATGCTAAATTTTAGTTGCAGAACATAAGTGGTGTACAACAAAAAGGTGGTCTCCATACAACTTCAGTTTTTAAATAAAAATATCTATAATTCTTGTATTAATATTTTTTAATTTGGGGCTCTAACAAAATTATTGATAATTATTGAACATGTAAATTATGATTGAACATGTAAAATATGATTGAACATGTAAATTATGTAAACTTACAAGAAGATGTTAAACATGTAAATTATGATTGACTAATTCTTTTATTGATGAATGTTTTATCAAAAAGACTAAAAGAAAATATTAAAGAGTAAAAATTAGAGAAATTACTAAAAATACTAAATTTTGTAAGTTTTTTTTTCGATTTTACTATTTTGAATTTTTTATAAAAATACGGAATCAAGAAAAATCAAGCAAACATGCAATTACTCGAATTGAGATTTTTTGTTGCATTTGAGGTTGTACAGATTAGATGGAGTTGCAAAACTAGTCCAATGTTGCATTAGTTGAATACTGTATTTTTAAAAAACAAAAAATCAAAAAATGACTTATTTTTGCAAAAAAAAAATTTGTCTTCGATATTTTTCAAAAAAACTCTAAAAAATAATACTTATATACATTATTATGTTGAAGTAATATGTTGAAAATCAAATGGAGCATACAAATATGTCAAAACATTATTACGAAGATTACAAATAGAATAACTTATCATTCATTCTTATATCAACTGAATATCTTGATGTTTGGACTCACAGGCCAAGCAGGATGTTTGGCTTATCATACATACTTATATCAAACGAACATCTTGATTTTTGGACTCACAAACCAGGGTACAAAATAGTTTCAATACAATGTTGTGATGGATCGACAAAATCTAGAGTAATTTTTGATTAATTTTGCCTCGGGAAAAAATAAAATTACTAACAAAATGTGACCAATAACAACCCACCAAACTTGGCTACAGTTTGTAAAAGGGTTACAAACACAATTTTAAGGTTCGGTTTATAGATTAGAAAACTTGAGTACAATTTAGTTTAAATCCATACTTAACCCTAAAATTTTATCATGTTTGAAAAAAATGTCATTTATAGTTTGATTATTGATCAAGAATTTTAATGATGTGGATTATAGAATATATTGTGTGCTCGACGTGATAATATTACTGAGTATACTGTGTGCATCTTTAACAATTTATAAATATGTTGTGTATCTTTATATCATAGATATTATGAGTCATATTGCTAAACTATATTTTTGAAAAAGATAAAATTATATTTTGAGTTGTTTTGAGCGGTTGTATGGTAGTTGCTTATTGATTTTCGCAGTTTATTCTTCCAAAGTTTCATATTTTATGTAAGATCAATTAATTAGACAATACTGGAGTTCGGAGATCTTAAGTTTAGAGTAGAGTGATTTTGGATTATCAATTTTAGATGAGTTTTCATAATGCTCTTCCGTAATATTTATCTTTGTAAAAGACTTTTGACTTAATAAATTTTAGATAAAGATGATTTTGAAATCAAAATGCCCGACGAAGATTTTCTTGTTTGTGCTAGTGATGGTATATATTCCTATTTATTCAAGAGAGAAAGATTATCTTTAATGTGAAACAAAAATTAGATCAATCCATATCTTGAAAAGCCTTGCCAAAATTAGAAGAAGATCAGTTGGATGTGTTTGCTGGGTCCGGAAAAAAATATGCAAAATTAGCCAACTATTGATGGTTGAGGTTCAGATGGTTGGACATTAGGATATAATGTAGTGTATGTAACTGGATCATAGTTTATTAAGGCTTGTTTGATAGATATGAGAATTTGGAGGGGTCTCAACACAACCTTCTTAATATCAATAGATAATAAGTCATTAAAAGCTCTTTTAGCTAGTCTTAATGGAGGAATTGAGTTACTGGCTAATTGGGGCTTATTAGCACAACCAAAACTATAAATAAGTTGACAGAATCTAGCAAAGTAGATAGTATTCCTATCTTCTGTCATCCTATCCCCAATGAAGCCTAAATATTACTTGCATAATCAAATTCAGCCATTGGATTGCCAAAATGGATTGCCAAAATCAGCCATTGTTATTCTCTCATGGATTGCCAAAATGGTTCATAGGTAAACAACCAAGGTCTCTCCAGTTTCAACATACAACAATGATATTTAGCAAAAAAATATAGAGAAATGAGGTTATGCATGTTATTTTTGGTTTTATACTAATGGTTTAGAAAAAAAAATCAAAATTGAAATCAATACTCTTTTTCAATTTGGTTTAGTTTAATCTTACTTAAAATAGCTTAGAGTAAGAAATAAATCAAAATCATGACATCAATTTCAGTTTTGATATATGAAAAATGGGAGTGTGTACACCTATAAAGACTAACTCAGATGGTAAAAATGTATCTAAAAAATATATTCACAAAATGTCACTGAGTGCTATGAGATTTACAACAAAGAGTTTAAGATTTACATAGAGGCAACTCCTATTTTCTTCTAATGAAAGTTAACACTTTTTTAATTTAGAATTTAAGTGGAAGGAAGCTATTTATATTTGGCATACTTTTGTAAATTCTCAAACTTCACATGAGTGCAAATTTAAACTGCATTATTTTAAAATATGCTAAAATTGTAGAACATCATTTTGCATGTAAAGGAGAAGAAGTTCAAAGGTCATATGAAGTCCACCATTATAACAAGCCAAACAATGATAGAAAGATTTTGTTAATGAAATAATATGTATGAAACAAAAACATGTATTAAATCATACAAAATAAGCAAAAAAATGATCATTAACCATTAAAGTAAATTATAAATTGGGTTACTTAATTGCATGGATACGAATTCAGTCGATCAAATGTTCCATTAACCAATAAATTCGAACATGATCAATCAGTTTTATAGCTCGAACATGACGATACCGTAAAGTTATTGGCAAGCTTTGTCAAAGCTTCCTTAAGGACAGTTGGAGATGTCAAAGGTCATATGAAGTCCACCATTATAACAAGCCAAACAATGATCGAAAAATTTTGTTAATGAAATAATATGTATGAAACAAAAACATGTATTAAATCATACAAAATAAGCAAAAAAAATGATCATTAACCATTAAGTAAATTATAAATTGGGTTACTTAATTGCATGGATACGAATTCAGTCGATCAAATATTCCATTAACCAATAAATTCGAACATGATCAATCAGTTTTACAGCTCGAACATGACGATACCGTAAAGTTATTGGCAAGCTTTGTCAAAGCTTCCTTAAGGACAGTTGGAGATGCAAGCGTTATGCCACACTTTTATACATTTGGTTTCCGACAGGGAGAAAGCGTTCATCAAGATATTGTGAAAATTTATTGGAAAAGTTTATCAAAGAACAGTTGGAGATGCAAAAGTAGTGTACCAAATATTCTCAAGACATCAACTAGGTATAAAAGCGAGTTGGAGATGTAGTTATGAAGATAAACAAAAGCATGATTTTAATTAAATTTCAAAAAACTATAGAATCACAACAAAAAGTTCTAGTATGTGACTAATTGCTTAGGTGAAGATATTATGTATAATAATTTAAAGACATCTTGATGTTTTAAGAGAAGAATCTAATTGTCTCCATGAAAACACAACCTTAATTAATTTGAACTAACTTGTAGATTTTGTACCAGTTCTTGGATCCTTAAACTTGAATACACCAAACTTGCAGCTATAATCACTATCAAAAATACCCTTTCTTAACTTGCAGCTATAATCACTATCAAAAATACCCTTTCTTACAGGCGTGACGATTTTTAAGAATTTGGAGATAGAGCTCCTAATAATATAACTCACAATATACGGTGAATAAAAAAAAATTATTTTTTTCTATATACTTACTCCAATCTGAAAGAAAGTAAAATTATTCCATCATCATTCTTTTGGTAAGCTGGAGATGCAAAATCACTGATCCTTAAATTAACATCCATTTCCACATAACCTGGTATTGGTATCCCAAAAAGAACTCAATCCAACATAATCAATCGTATTGAATAGTAGACAACATAACATAGATGATTCTGAACGATCTTGGTGAAAACTGTTTGATCAGGTTTTCCCCAAGTATCCTAATAAATGGAACTTATCCAAGTCAAATGTAACAACTATAAATGCCAGAATTTCCCATCAATTTTTTTAACACTGTAGAATGAAATTATTGAGCTCGCACCGGGGAAAACTGGTAGTATTGAGGAGGATTTTTAGCAAATATCATATTTGAAAGCAGTGGTGTTGGAGAGTCTATGAGTTCACCCGCCAAGACACTTTGTGTTGCCACATTCTATGACTCAAGAATTAAATTGAATGGGTATGTGATGCCCAAGGGTGTGAGAATTAATTTTATGGTGTCGGAGACGGGGAGGGATCAGAAGGTGTGGTATAATCCAATAGAATTTATACCTGAGAGATTCTTGAATAAAATGGAGATGGTTTTTGATATAGATGAGAGTAAGGTAATGAGGATGATGCCTTTTGGTGCAGGGAGAAGGATACGTCGTGGCTTGGACTTGGCATTTCTCCATTTGAATTATTTTGTGGCTAATTTGGTTTGCTCTTTTAAAATGTAATGCTCCTGACAATATCCCTATTGATATATCCAAGAAGGTAGATTTCACTGTTGTCATGGAAAATCTCTACTTGCTCATATTTATCCTAGGGCATAATTGAAAGGCTGGTTATTATACCTTGATAAATTATGCATCTTCATGTTTGGACTATGTTTAGTTATGGTTTTTGTTGTTTGTATCAATGGTTCTTCTTTATGTTCGCCTCTTTCCTTTTCTTCTTCCAGTGACTCGGAACTTCAAAAAAAATATGTTTTAAAGGAAAAAAATTCACATTTCCTTTTAAAATTTATGTAACTAAGCTTTTTTAGACCAAAAAAAATATGTAGAGCTATTCAATTTGAGTTTTTTTTAGAGTACTTTATGTAACTCAGACTACTAAAAATATGTAGAGTTATTCAATTTGCTCTAATATAATTGAGCCTAGATTTATCCGAACAATCTTTCCGTGAAAAGAATACAATTGGGATTGTTATGAACCAGGTTGCTGGAGCTGCTCAAAAAATCTTTCAATGAAAGAATGTTGATAGCATCTGTAATAACATACCACAGTTAATTTATTGATCCATCTTAATCTTCGGTGGCCATCATCTGAATTGTCTTTTTCCTGCATCTGTTTGTTGGTTATGATATTAAGAGATCTAATGAACCAAATATTAGAGATCAATATTTATAATTTTTCTCAAATTCACCTGAGCCCTAATTCAATGCTTGTCTTTGGTTTAATTATACTCAGCTTATTCTGAAGCAGGTTTCTGGAAACAATTTTTTTCGTGAAAGGAATGTTATAAGGATCTCTAGTAGAAGACACAGTTTTACGTACACAACAATAAAATTATTGATCCATCTTATTCTTTGGTAGCCATCCTCAGAATTCTCTCTTTTCTGCATCTGCATTGTCTACTACGATATTAATAAATATTATGAGTGTTTGATCAATCTTAATATATCGTACCAGGAAAAAAATGTTTTTCTCAGAGTGTTTTATCAGTTGTTGAGCAGTTCACTAAGATGTACACACATTTGCTAGAATTAGACATCAGAAGTCTTTGAATGATTCAAAAACTTTTAAAAGTCTATTTTTATTCAACCTGGTAAGTACTGGGTCGTCTAAAACTTTATGGTTATAGAGAAAGGCCACAACACGATCTTATACTCCTCAACACTCCCTCTCAATCGTACAATACTTTTCATACTGATTGACCCGATAACATATATAACCTAACCAATACCAATACAAATAATTAAATTACATAAATAGGGGTGGAAGGACACGAACCGGAGTCCCTCCCTAAACTGAGCTCTGATACCATGCTAAGTAATCAGTCCATCTAAAACCTTAAGGTTGTAGAGGAAGGCCCCAACAGAATCTTATACTCTTCAACTACTAATAAAAATATTAGATACGACATCGGTGCTTAGACATCGGTATGTAATGCACCCGATGTCAAAAACTTGTTTAACATCGGTTTTAGAAAAAGCAATGTTAAAATCCTCTTTAACATCGGTTTTACATAATAACCGTTGTCTATGTTCAATTTTAAAATAATAACAAATTAATGTTTTTTTCACTTTAACATCGTTTATTTATGCTAACAGTTGTCTATAACCATTTCTAAAAAAATGACTAAATAAATATTTCAGTTCCCCCATTGAGTACCCAAATTTTCCCCCGTAACAAAAAGTTAAAAAATTATTTCCCCTTCCCCCTCTACATGCACACCCATACATCTCTATCTTTGTATCTATCTCCATCTTTATCTCTCTCCCTCTCTCCCCCAAACCCCGACTCACACATCAGGGCTCTCTCTCCCTCTCTCAAACTCGTGGCTCTCTCTCTTTGCTCTCTCTCTCTCAAACCACAATTGCAATTCTCTCTCAAACCTCCACTCTATCTGAAAAATCTTGATTCTCTCTCTCAAACTTCATCTCCTCCGGCTCTCCTCTCTCTCTCTCTCTCTCTCTCTCTCTCTCCCTCTCTCTCCCTCTTCCTATTTCTGTCTCTCTGTGTCTCCTTTCTTACCTGCACCTTTCTTGTAACACCCAATTTAAACCTAATACGAAATCATTGAATCAAGATCTTGGTGGAAGCTTCAATTTATGTAAAATCAATTGGTGAAGGTTAGATTCTGGCCTGGGTGAAAGCGATTGACGATGGTTTGAAGAAAAGGAAGCAGTTTTCTGTTACAAATCGGGCTAGAAATTGGTGGTCTTATTTAATTTAGTAGCTTAAATCGAGCCGAGAAAGCAAATTTTTGGTTTGATTATGTTTGTAAATTTTAAATTTGTAATCAAAATTTTATATTTTTATTTTTATGAAGCTTTTGTTTATAGATCTGAAGCTTTGGAGCTTGAAACCAACCTTCAATCGGTAACATATCTCTCTCTTTTGGCTTTATTTACCTCCATTGTGTATTTTATATATTTGTCGGTGTATATTTATATTTGTATGTTCAGTTTTGTTTATTCTATTATGTTCTGCTTTTAAGTTTAGGTGTTAAAAAAACAAAGAAGGATACAAAGACATGGATCTTCTTCAAGTTCTGTTGGTTCTTTTAGATTTACAGTGGTATTGAGAAGTGGTGTATGAAGGTACAACATTGAGAAACCATTAGAAAAGAAAGAGGCAAGCCGATTTTAATATTCATTGTTAGTTTTCTAATAGAAGACACTAATGTATGTTTGAATGTTAGGTGGATTTGACACTGCTCATTCCGTTGCTAGGTAATTCTGATACAGGACTATATTATAATATATATGTTTTACAGGAAGAAGTAAATGGACCCATAGCAGCAGTTCTTGAATAAACTGTTTGGCGTACTTGCTACCTGGTTATCTGTAAGTCTCTGTGTGGCTAGTTTGTTTGTTGTCAAGAGCACATATATAATTATTTATGAGAAGATCTAGCATTACAACATCGTCTTTTTATTTTCAGTATGCAAATTTTGTTTTAGATTTTGATTTCTGTAGTAGAATAATGAATAATCTATCTAAAAATATAGCACTGAAGACGTGCCTAGCCTTCAACTAAATAATGGGACTGATGGGTGTGGAGGCGTCATATTGTAAGGTGTTAAGCATGTATCAAGAAGAAAAAAAAGAAAAATGTTGAATTAAGCAATATAACTTAAAATGGTCACCTGCTGGTCAACAATGAGTTGATGACAATCAAACAAAAATAATGTTTTAAGCATTATTATAATATTGTAAACTTGTTATCATAAAGTTTACTTGGATTCTATATACTTTAACTAATTAAACTAAATAACAGATGCTAGATTTTACACTAACAATCATATTAACATAACTAACACTAGATTTTCTGGTACTCATGAAAATGAAATATATCAATTGCTCTTCCCTCTAATAAAAGCTCTAAGCGGAAAAAACTGATAGGCTTAATCTTCAGACCAATGCACTGAGCTCTATATAATTTATCGGTAAGCCAAATACAGGAAGCTTATCTGCCATCTTTTACAGAATTAGTTGCAACAGGCTCAATCTTCAAACTAGTGCACTAAAGGCTACACATAATTTATTTACTGGTTGAGAATGCCATTTGCAGGAAGCTTATCTCCGATTTTTTACAGAATTTGTTGCAACTGACAGGAAATCAAACACGTTAATGTGATTATCAGAGACTTGTTTCAGTGGCACTTCATGTAGACATCTTTTTTGCAAAAAAAATGTGAGGATTCTGTTTATGATAGGCACTACTATGAGAAGCAATCATCCTAGTAAGACAAGTGCAGAACTAAATGGAACCCGAGTACCTGACTATATCGGTACTCTTTGCAACCTCTAATGCAATTTTATTTAATCTTTTATATTTTGAATTCTGTTGTAAAACTCATACTTTCTACATAAACGTTTTTAAAATGCATAAGATTATAGATTTCGAAGGCATTGTCTAATATTACAGTTTTGACAACAAAATAATCATCCTGAACAAATTGTGTTATATATTTGGCCACAACAAGACTTTCCCGACCCTCCTACATCACAAAAAAGTATGGAGCACTAATTTATAAACGAAGAGTTTGAGATTCACCAAATATAGGCATCAAAATTAAAATACCAATTCAGGTCCATCAAACAAGCAATTCGTGGTTCAATCATTTCTAGAGAGCCGGTTTTGTTCATCTTCAACATTGGCACTGAGCTCCAATGTTAATATGATTATTAGTGTAAAGACTGAAGAGTCAGTATAATGACATACCGCATATGTTTCTTATTTTTTAAAAAGGCATAATGACTGTTCGAAAGTGATGGTTAGCATATTGTTTAAGTTCACTGTAGTATTTTTGCAAGTTATCCTCCATGTTGGGTCAACTTCCATATCTGATTCACAGCGAATTGTGCTCCTTAGATCTTGAACTTTGTTATGAAGCAGGTTTGATCCTATTTTCACTTTGTTTGGTACCTTATAGTAACTTCCTTTTCCTTCAGGCAACATATTGTTCTGTGCAGATTTTGACTATTGCATTATTGCATGAAATCAATAAAGGGAGGAATTCCACGTGGTTTCCTTATCTATAGCATTTGCCACAAAGTTACGACATATTGGCAAGTTTTAGTCCACTTGAAACACAAGCATTGCAGGTTCGCTTCTATCTGCTAACTATCAATTTATGAATTACAAGTGAAACCTTAATAAGTAGTTATAGTACAAACCAGTCAGTGAGCACTGTGACGACTCAGTGCGATTGACAGATGGCGGGTGTGAAAAAGATATGGGATCATATTGCTTCTATGCTAAAAACAGCTATAGGAAAGGAAAGCGTGTAAAATATAAAGGCTCTCACTTTATGTCGTACTATATAATATAAGCAGGCCTTGTCTGTTAAGAAAATGATTTTAAACTCTTTCATGAATTTAAGTTATGCGGATGCATTTACATGTTCATAGTGCATCTTGAACTACTTTAAACTCGCCATTACACACACCCGATTTCAGCGCTGGGTCAGGTTCAGTAGTTGTCCTGCTGTAATGCAACTCACATTATCTGCTAATTTTCCTTTAATGATAAAGGAAGGTATATGAAGCTTATGATGCAACTCTTCATAACTTTGAAAGAGAAGTTTTGTTCTTTATTTTCAGTAATAGCTAATGGGCCTAGTAAAGGAAGATCATAAAAATCCAAAAATCATTGTCTAGGTAATAAATTTCTCTCCACTGTTGAGTCAATTGTAGCTACAGCTTCACTTAAACGTTTATCTTTAATATTTTCAGAGGAAAAAATCAGAGGGTTAAAGTTGTTGGATCAAACGGACAAGTAAATGACACTGATAGGTAATTGATTCAGCATGAATTTGCAAAGGCCTTCTGTCTATGACTTCTAATTCATGTATCAAGGTCTATCAGTCACTGATTTAGGTATCATCATCCTGCAGGGTTGATTTGCTGCTCTTTGGTTTGATCATGCAGAAGTCAGACTCTTATTTAGTTTGTCGGAATTGGGTTAATTGGCTAAATTGGATGGAGTTGTCGGAATTTAAGTATAGGGTACTTAAAAATTAGTATAGTATGAGTTGGCTAATGGAATGCTTGTATTTTATTTGAAATGTACGTATAGTATGGTATGAGTAATATTTTTGTATTAGACTTGTAATTTGTATGAGTATCTTTATATTTCTGTTTGGATATTTTTTGTTGGGATGTTGAATTATTTTGGTTCCCTGTGGCTACAAAATGTACCAGGATGGCATGCGATTTACAGAACATTAACATCACAATGGTACATGTAAATCGATGTAAAAATGTATAAAAGACATCATATAAAATAATATTAAACAAAAATGAACTAAAAAACCAATGTGAATTAGTCATTTGACATCGGTTCTGAAAAACTCAATGTATTTTATGTCAAATAAAATCGGTTAGAGAAATTGGCCGATGTTAAACAAAAGATTTAACATCGATTTCGTGAAGAACACGCATGTATTATCCATCATTTCACATTGGGGGGCTAATTTAACCGATTTCTGATGAAACATTTCACATCGGTCAACTAATCTAACTGATGTCCGATCTGTAATTTCACATCGGTTTGTTCGAAAGTATTTTAATAAATGGCTTTTATAGCTTGTATGTTTCATATTTTAATGGATAAATACCTCATAATATACCTATATTCACATAGAAATACTATAATATAAGCTGAAATTTGTTGCAAAGACATCACATTTAATCTTAAAACAGATCTATAGCACTGTAATAGACATCGGTTGTTAACCGATGTCAAAGGCTGATGATAATTAACATCACACGCGAAGACATCAGTTTAGTTTTTTTTTCACATCGGTTCTAAACCGATGTCTGATCTCATATTTCTAGTAGTGAACATCACCAACCATATTAACAATAACTATGTTTTAATGAAGAGATCAATCACAGTAAAAAATCTGATTACATTACATTCTTATGTGGATTCTTTGCCTCAGTAGACGATCTTACAACACTAAAATATAAAAAAAAATAAGTAATAGAGAACTGAACGTCAACAGCTAACTTGCTTAGCAATAATTCAGCTTTGATTCTACTCCTCTTTCTCATTCTTTGGTTGGCCAGATCTTCTATGACAAATTGCACACCTGGACCACGACAAAATCCAGACCACTTTCCTTATGACCTTATGACTTGTGAGAAATTCCTTAAAGGGTAAGCAAAGGAAAAACCCTAAAATTACATTCAAGTATGATCAGATTCTTGGGCAATTATGTTCATGAAGAATTTGTAAAATCTTAGTTCGATTTTACAAGTAAATTCATTGAATTTGGGTAGGTGAATTTGCATAGGTAACATGTCAAAGAATTGAAGTGCATGCTGACAAAAACCAAGACATGGGTTTTCTTGAAAATTAGGATTGCATTAGCATGAAAACTCATCACCTAAGCTCCGTGTCACTACAACAAATTTAGGCATTTACCACGGCAAACTTACGACGGAAAAAAGTGTGCGCCCAATTTACAACGGAAAAAGTAAAAGGTCGTAAATTTTTACGATGAAACACAAAACATCGTAAATATTTGTGACGATTTCAATATTTCGTCATAAGTTAATTATTTTATTAAAAATTTAACTTGAAATTAAATAAAAAAATATTCTGCCAAATTTACGATAAAATATTTGCGATGGAAAAGATCAGATCGTTCAATTTACTACGGAAATGAGAATTCGTCATAAGTTATCAAAGAGGGAAATTCAACCTTTCCCCAAAATTTTGGCGGCAAATTTGACCTTTCTCCAATTTTTTACAGCCAATAATTTATGATGAATTCCGTCGTAAATTAGAACATGAATTTTGAAATTTTCAATTTTCAAAAATATTATTTCATAATCCAACCATATTAATGTTAGCATTTATTTGTTTGCTGACATTTAAGAAATTTCAGAAAAAAATAAATATTTTGATAAAATTATTTAATAAGAATATATCACTAATATATATATATATAGTCATCCATACGGTTGAATCAATGAAAAATATTTTTAAAATAATCGAAACACAATTCAGGACTAAACAGTAATTTGTTGAACAAGTCAAGCTCATGCTTACTATTAAAATGATAAACCAAATAAAATTATTTTGATATGTAACTTTGGTTATATCACTAATATATATATATATGTGTGTGTGTATTTATATCTATACGGTTGGTTTGATGAAAAATATTTTTAAAATAATCGACACACAAATTCAGAACTTAACACTAGTTAGTTTTACAAGTTAAACTCATGCTTGACTATTAAAATGTTAAACCTAATAAAATTATTTTGAAATGTAACTTTAGTTATATCACTAATATATATATCTATTGACATCTATACGGTTGAATCATTGAAAAATATTTTTAAAATAATCGAAACACCAATTCAGGATTAAACAGTACTTAGTTGTACTAGTCAAACTGATGCTTGACTGTTAAAATGACAAACCA
The DNA here is from genome assembly GCF_009905375.1 of Apium graveolens. Lineage (NCBI taxonomy): Eukaryota > Viridiplantae > Streptophyta > Magnoliopsida > Apiales > Apiaceae > Apium > Apium graveolens. The sequence goes on along the minus strand of NW_027418293.1, from coordinate 15,599 downwards.
GATAAAATGATTTTTATATAAAATTTTGTTTATATCACTAATATATATATATATATATATATATATATATATTGACATCTATATGCTTGGATTGTCGAAAAATATTTTTAAAATAATCGAAACACCAATTCAGGATTACGCAGTAGTTAGCTATAGTAGTCAAACTGATGTTTGACTGTTTAAATGGCAAACCTATTAAAATAATTTTGACATATAATTTTGATTATATCACTAATATATATATCTATTAATATCCATACGGTTGGATCGTCGAAAAATAATTTTAAAAAAATTAAAACACCAATTCAGGATTAAACAATAGTTAGCTGTATTAATCAAACTGATGCTTGACTGTTAAAATGACAAACCAGATAAAATGATTTTGATATAAAATTTTGGTTATATCACTAATATATATATATATATATATTGACATTCATACGGTTGTATCGTCGAAAAATATTTTTAAAATAATCGAAACACCAATTCAGGATTAAACAGTAATTAGTTGTACTAGTCAAACTGATGTTTGACTGTTAAAATGGCAAACCAGATAAAATAATTTTGATATGAAATTTTGGTTATATCACTAATATATATTTATTGACATCCATATGGTTGGATCGTCAAAAAATATTTTTAAAATAATCGATACACCAATTCAGGATTAAATAGTAGTTAGTTGTACTTATCAAACTGATGCTTCACTGTTAAAATGCCAAACCAGATAAAATGATTTTGATATAAAATTTTGGTTATATCACTAATATATATATCTATTGACATCCATATGGTTGGATCATCGAAAAATATTTTTAAAATAATCGAAATACCAATTTAATGTGGTAACATGTACTAGTCACCACTGGTTGATTATTAAAATAGCAAACCAAAACAAATTATTTATTTTTTTGAAAATATTGGTATATCACTAATATATACAGATCTTGATATTTGTACGATTTTAACTTAAATTATTTACTGTAGTACGCATGTATTAATGAGAGAGCGGGTACTTACTTCATTATATTTATTTAGAATTTCAAAATGATTGATACTAAAATAAATTATAAAATAAGAAGAACATTATTTTAGTGCGGCTTAGTAAATTAGTTTTAATAATTTTTTGATAAAAAATTGGCTGCAAATATAAATGATTTAGACATGTATTTGGAAATAAAAAATGTTCAAATTTACAATCAAATAAATACAATTATATTGAAAGATTCAAAAGCCCAAACATAGCCCATTATGAAGCCCAAGTTGAGCCACCCACTAGCCCAATCAAGAAATCCTAATTCATTTGTATACACAATTCCATAAAACCTATCATATGTTCTCTCATTCTGCCTCTTAACAAACATTCACCCACTTTTTCTAAAACTTATGCGGCGCCTTTCTTCTCCCCCAATTTTGAATTCAATCCTCAATAGTGTAGATAATGGTGTATATGTGGGGATACTTTCTTGGAGCTTTGTCGGCGAGGTCGTCATTTTTGTATCCTGTAGAAGTCGCCGGTAGAAGTTGCATGGCCTCCGATGAGTGGCGCCGGAAGTAATTGGAAGGATGTTTGTGGCGGTGCTTGTGGATTCACTACAAGCACGCTAGTGGTTTAATCAAAATTAATGGCGTCCCAGCCGAGCTCGTACAGCGGAAATCCTCCGTTATAAAATTTTGAGCCGAGTTTCATATTTTATTTTTAGATATCGTGATATATTATTTGTTTCTTTGTTAAGGTTTGTAGATTGAACAAGAATATAGCTTTATTTTCCGATGTTTTGTTTGGTTCAGAAATGGCCCCGTTTGTGTAATATTAGAACTAATGATTTGTTGGTAATATGATGTTATGTTAGTTATGTACTGTAGAAGTAGTTTTGATTTGTTTGGTGTGCATAAACGAGCTGAAAAACACTGATTTGAACTTGGTATGGTTTGCCGAAAAATGGAAATCTCACCGGAATCTGGATTTTTTTCATTTTTTTGGCGAGATTTTTTTTAGTGCAAGTAGCTAACATACGACGATATGTTTCGTCCTAAGTTCATAACATACGACAATATATTATGTCGTAAGAAAGATTTAATATTTTATTGAGTATGTGGACCCCTACTTCCTAATTTGAGACACAATTTTACACTACAAGGAAAACAAGCTTCAACAACGGTTTATGTCCGTTGTCTGATACCCTATTTTCCCGTTGACTATTGAGCCGCCGTCTGTTAGTTGGATCAGACAACGGCTAAAAAACATTGTCTGAGATTATACAGACAATGATTATGGATTAAGCCCGTTGTATTACATCCAGAAAAGACAACGTTTTTTGCTTGTTTTCGTCGTAACAAGCGACATTACTCAAGGGTTCTCAGAAACTCAGAAAACCGTTGTGTAAGGTATAACATTAAAGCCAATCCTACAACACTTATTGTTGTATAAACGTTGTTGTGTATTCAGATAGACAACAAAAATGAAATTGAGCTCGTAGAACTCTTGTAATAAATTTCTACACACAACAGTTTTGGATTTTAATGTATGGCATGATCAGATACTTACAACTGTTTATTTGTCCAAACGTATTGCATGAATACCTTTGATACAATATCTTAATATTATATAGACAATGGTTTACTAGTGTTGTGAAAGTTAATTTTGCACCAAAGTTTTGTGTTCGAAAGCATTGTTTTAGTATTAAAGACATGATATTTTAATGAAGCTTGGTTCTTAAAAGCGTTGTCTTTCACAAAATATAACAAGTAATCAAATGAAATTAACTTTGCAAATCTAAACAAAAGTTCTAAAGTTAATCCATGATCGAAAATTACAACAACATAGTTATACAAAAGCTAAAAGCATATTGATATCACTGCCTTCATGAGTCTAAGATTTCTACTAAAAATTAAAGAAAATATAGAGTCTACAAGGATTTGATGTTGGCTACTCAGAGCTCACTTGGCCTTTTCAGGTTCTCTTCACGTTTTCCGCAAGAGCTATGTTGTCCTTGCAATATCATTACAGCTTGTGATAGACAATTTCCCAATCTGGAGAAAACAATCTTCAAAATAAATCGACAACCACTCTTAAGTTAATATTCTTTTCCTTTCTGCATTATAAGAAAAACAAAGAACTGGATCTCTTAATATAGAGTGAAATCAAACCAAGACGTAATAGAAAATAAACAAATGCCCATAGTGTCACCTGGCTCACTTCCATGAAGAGACTGTCAATGTCCTGCTTTGTAAAGATACCACCTTTCCTCGCAGTTTCTCTTGGTGAAGATTGGGAGGTCCTGCTTGTTACAACTTCATCTTTTCCTCTTTTGTCAACCTCCTTTTTCAAATCATCTATCCCGACAATCTGTAGAGAAAGTCGAAGTACACATAAAATTCACTTAAAATAAGATTGACAAACTACATGCTAGGTTCTCAAAATTTCCAAATAAAAGGAGGCCACAAACATATACAGAAGGGAATTTGTAAACCAGGGCACATAGATTTGTAAAGTAATCCATAATTATGCTTCTTTTTTCGTAAATAGTTCAGCTGCTTTGTAGCTAGCTGATTACCTAAAAATAGTTTCAAAAACCCTTAAAATAAACGTCCATATTTCAACATTTAAGGTTACAGACACTACTACAGAAACGTACAGTACTACTGGCATAATGTTCTCCCATCAGTACATCATTTGAAAACACCTGTTCAACACATCATCATTAGTGTTGCTAATAATTCAGTACATAGACTTCTTAAGCTACATTGCTACGTCATACCTTCACTTGTACACTGAACTTATGAAGTAAAAGCGATACATATTATTTTGCCTAAGAAATAAGAACTCCCTTAACACTATAATATAACAACTTATATTTTTCTTTCACGGATATTTTCTACGCATAAAATAAATAAATGTTATACTTTATGGGGGAACTGAACTTAAAATTCAGGGGACACAATTATGAATATTGTTAGCTGAGTGGGAGAACAATACGAACTGCAGGATGCAAAAGAGCTAGTCACACTAAATCTATATACATTATTAACAAGAATAATTTGTTATGTACATTCTCCAAAAGTGAAATATCAGGAATTCTATAAAAATGTATCCCCACGGGTGCTCATAGCTCTTAAGTCGCAATCCAGACTGCACCTTAATCAACTTATGCTCCAGGAGAACAAATAAGCCTGCTAGATTAACTATACCTACTGGTAGACACTACTAGTAACATATCTTGTTTTGTTCACTAGTTGAATAAAAAGAAACCATCTGCCATTGCAAAATCATTCAACAGTTGTCTCAAGACAGATCATTTTTATATCACAATTTCAATCTTACTAGTTACTAAATGAAGTCAACTAAGAACTAGACTATTTCTTTAATATCTTAACTGGCGAGAAAATTTTAGAAATGAATAACAAATGAAAGATACAAGTAAAGATGTGATACAGTTCAGGCCATATCATACAGTTTCGTATTTGAGTAGTTTCAGTCTCTTCCTTCTTTGTTTGTCATTCTGAAATTCCTGTTTCATGACCACAAGTATAAGGGGTTTAGCATGCTAAAAGCTAATACTGATGACTGTTTTGACTTTTTATGAAGCAAATGAATAGGAGTAATGATACCGTAACATAGAAGCGGGAAGATTGAAAAAAATAAAGAACAACCAACCTCATACATTACTTTCTTATTGACTGGTGCAGTGTTGTCACAAAGAAGCCACTCAATGGTTGCTTTCAGTTTTAAGAACTCGCCCTCACTTTCGTCATCTACGGACTATAAAATTAGAATCAATCAGCAATTGCAAGATAATCTCTGTTGCTTTAATTTAGTTTACCAACTCAACCATGAAAAAAGCATAAAAAGTTAAGAAATTGTAATAAAACCACAAACTCAAGAGCATTGGGAACATAAGGCCCGTCGAGAGTTTCCAAATTATTGAACTACATTATACTTCAACTAGCTAGAACCTGCAAAAAAACAAAAAAACACTTTAATATACTTAACATTTTTCTTGGTACTTAATATACTTTGATTATGATTTTGTTTATGTCCGATTCAGTACATATTTAAACCCATTAATTTACAATGTTAAGTATTATCTAAGTAAATATATGTTCGGATTTTCTTCTTGTGTTCTAGTATATTTAGTGTAAAAAAGAGGATTGTAGGTACCTTGTCACCAATAACAATTTGCACCGTACTAGAATCAGTATATGTGGTGGATACAACTTGGAACATTATAGAGGAATCAGCTACTCCGTAAATTACAGTAATTTGTATTCATCTATCGACCTACAAATACAAGCTAAAAGAACAGGGTGAGAGACAAAACAGAGCTCCCTAACCATAAAGGAAAAAGGAAAAATATACAACAGAAATCGGTTTTTAACTAATTAAAACACACACCAATAAAAACCCCCAAATTCAATATATAAGAATTCAATACAAGGTAAACAAAAAACAAAAAAAACAAGACAAGTAAATACCTTTCGCTTAACAAATCGAACAATGGTTTGTGTTTGAGAATCTAGCTTTTGAATAAATTAAGTTGGGGTTATTCCTTAAGAGACCTGGTTTTCAATTTGAATTGAAAGAGATGAGAGTTTAGAGAAAATTTGACATGGATAAAATAGGGTTCTAATAGCAAAGACGGTGACATATTGAGGTGGAGAAAAATGGGAGATAGAGGAGTTAGGGGAGAGGCTGGGAGAGGGAAAGAGCAGCTATGAGAGAAAAAGATAGAGCGGCCCATATTTAGGGTTATGGCCGTAGTGTTTGTGAGAGATAAAAGGGGGATTTGTAATTTAAGGGGGAACTGAAATATTGACAAAGGGGGATGAAACAATACGAGGGAATTTAAAATAATTTACTAAATAAAAACTTTAAATTTAGGTGATAAAGGAAAAAAATAATAATTTTTGATTACATGTATTGTTAGAAAATTTAGTTATTTTTATTATATGTTTATGAAACAGAATTAAAATTAATTTCAAGATCTTAATATTACGCATATTTAAGCAATCTCATTTAAAAAAATAGTGCTCCTACTAGATTTTTTTGTTGTTCAGGTGTAACGTAAAAATTTTAAAATACTTTTAAATAAATAAAATCACTACATCAGTACCATTGGAGCGTTAATCGGGGATGAGTATGGTGTTCAAAAGTAGTGCTTTTACAAGATTTTATATTCCTTTCATTCAAGATAAATTTGAAATTTTTTAATAATTTTTAATATGAATGAAATGAGTATATCTAAACATCTTGTACCATTGAAAAAATCATTTAAAAAATTTATCGTACGAGTCTCATATTCAGAAGTAGTGTTTTACCAGATTTTTCTAATCTTGACATTCAAGATAAATTTGAAATTTTTTAATACTTTTTTATATGAATTAAATGAATTTATGTATCATTTAGCAAAAAAATAATAATTTATGTACACATCAGTACGGCTGGATCTTCGAAAAAAATCATTTAAAAATTTTATTTAGTTAATCGGGGATGAGTCTCGTGTTCGGAAGTCGCGCTTTTACCAAATTTTTCTATTCCTATTTATTTATTTATATATTATAATTAAATACTTATCTTTATTGTACTTTATATTAATAGAATAATATTTATTTTAAATAATTTCACATATTTTTATATAAAATTATTTGAAACAAATTTAAAAAAATTTCAATTATTTTTCTATATAACTAACGTTAATATATATTAATATTATGCAAAATGATCCTAAAACCATTAAAAATTATCTTGTAAATCGGGAACGAGTCTTGTTGTCGGGAGGGGTACTTTTACCGGATTTTTCTAATCCTGACATGCAAGATGAAGTTCAAATTTTTTAATAATTTTTTCATATGACTAAAATTGATATATCTTAACATCCGTACGGTTGGATCGTCAAAAAAATCATTTTTAAAATTAATCTTGTAAATCTGGAACGAGTCTCGTTGTCGGGAGGGGTACTTTTACCAGATTTTTCTAATCCTGTCTTGCAAGATGGACTTCAAATTTTTTAATAATTTTTTCATATGACTAAAATTGATATATCTTAACATCCGTACGGTTGGATCGTCGAAAAAATTATTTTAAAAAATTAATCCTGTAAATCGGGAATGAGTCTCGTTGTCGGGAGGGGTACTTTTACCCGACTTTTCTAATCCTGGCATGCAAAATGAATTTCAAATTTTTTAATAATTTTTCTTATGACTAAAATCGATATATCTTAACATCCGTACGGTTGGATCGCCGAAAAAATCATTTTAAAAAATTAATCCTGTAAATCGGGAACGAGTCTCGTTGTCGGGAGGGGTACTTTTACCCGATTTTTCTAATCCTGGCATGCAAAATGAATTTCAAATTTTTAATAATTTTTTCTTATGACTAAAATCGATATATCTTAACATCCGTACGGTTGGATCGCCGAAAAAATCATTTTAAAAAATTAATCCTGTAAATCGGGAACGAGTCTCGTTGTCGGAGGGGTACTTTTACCAGATTTTTCTAATCCTGGCATGCAAAATGAATTTCAAATTTTTTAATAATTTTTTCTTATGACTAAAATCGATATATCTTAACATCCGTATGGTTGGATCGTCGAAAAAAAATCATTTTAAAAAATTAATCCTGTAAATCGGGAACGAGTCTCGTTGTCGGGAGGGGTACTTTTACCAGATTTTTCTAATCCTGGCATGCAAAATGAATTTCAATTTTTTTAATAATTTGTTCTTATGACTAAAATCGATATATATTAACATCCGTACGGTTGGATCATCGAAAAAAAATCATTTTAAAAAATTAATCCTGTAAATCGGGAACGAGTCTCGTTGTCGGGAGGGGTACTTTTACCAGATTTTTCTAATCCTGACATTCGAGATGAATTTCAAATTTTTTAATACTTTTTTCATGTGACTAAAATGAGTATTTCTTAATATCCGTACGGTTGGATCCTCTAAAAAATCATTAAAAAAATTTATCTTTTTCATCAGTTATGAAAAAAATCTAGTACGAGGCAACACCCAACGGTTTTTTATGAAAAAGTCTTGTTTGAAATAAATTGTGACAACATGGTTTTTGATAAAAACCGTTGTCTTAGATGATCAACTTTTTTAAATCTTACGGCTGATATTAAATCTACTTTTAATCAACGGCTCTAATTACACCAACTCAACACTCCAGTGATGTTTTTTCCCCAATCACATGGTGCCACCTCATCACAAGCAACACTTCAGACATTCAAGAATCAGACTTACAGACAACGGTTTTTTATGAAAAAGGTTGTCTTAGATGAACATTGACAACATTTATTTGAACAAAAAGCTGTTGTGTAAGCGTAGCAGCGTTTTTTAATCTAATGGCTGATATTAAATATACATTCAATCAACTGCTCTTATTACACCAACTCAGCAATCCAAGTGAATGTTTTTTCACCAATCACATGGTGCAACCTCATCACAAACAAGTGTGAAAAAATCTTTTAAAAAATTTATCTTGTTCATCGGGAACGAATCCCGTGTTGGGAAGAAGTGCTTTTACCAGATTTTTCTAATCCTGACATTCGAGATGAATTTGAAATTTTTAATACTTTTTTCATGTGACTAAAATAAGTATATCTTAATATCCGTACGGTTGGATCGTTGAAAAAATCATTTAAAAAAATTATCTTGTTGGGAAGTAGTGCTTTTACCCTGATTTTTCTAAACCTGACATTCGAGATGAATTTGAAATTTTTTAATACTTTTTTCATGTGACTAAAATAAGTATATCTTCACATCCGTACGTTGGATCGTCAAAAAAAATCATTAAAAAAATTTATCTTGTTCATCGGGAACGAATCCCGTGTTGGGAAGTAGTGCTTTTACCAGATTTTTCTAATCTTGACATTCGAGATGAATTTGAAATTTTTTAATACTTTTTTCATGTGACTAAAATAAGTATTTCTTAACATCCGTACGGTTGGATCATCTAAAAAATAATTTTAAAAAATTATCTCTTTTATCGGGTATGGAAAAAAATCTAGTACGGGGCAATATCCAACGGTTTTCTATGAAAAGTCTTGTCTGAAATAAATAGTGACAACAGTTTTTTTTGAAAAAAAAACCGTTGTTTTAGATGATCAACTTTTTAAATCCTACGGCTGATATTAAATCTACTTTTAATCAACGGCTCTAATTACACCAACTCAACAATCCAAGTGAATGTTTTTTCACCAATCACATGGTGCCACCTCATCACAAGCAATGCTTCTGAAATTTCAAGAATCAGACTTACAGACAACGGTTTTCTATGAAAAAAGGTTGTCTTAGATGAACATTGACAACATTTATTTGAACAAAAGCTGTTGTGTAAGCATAGCAGCGTTTTTTAATCTAATGGCTGATATTAAATATACTTTCAATCAACTACTCTTATTACACCAACTCAGCAATCCAAGTGAATGTTTTTTCACCAATCACATGGTGCCACCTCATCTCCTCTTAATGAACGTCTCTCATTATACCAGCTCACCAATACAAGTGACAATGGTTTTATGAGCAAAACGCTTGTGTGATGTCGTGACATACAACAGATAAAAACACTTGTATGTCAAGTGATATTTAGACAACACAATGGAAGTACGTTGTTTGATTCCAGCTTAACTAATCCATTGAGAAAACACTTGTCTCATTCCAACAACGGTGTTTCACAACGTTGTCTCCATTACTTTCAGACAATGCAAAATTAAACTGTTGTACAAACTACCTCATTTGCACAACATATCTTTAGAAAGGCTTGTGTGTGTCGATTACCTAGACAATAGTTTTTAAAGCATTGTAGGAATGATGAAATCTTTTTATTTAAAAACACCTTATCCATAAAACGGTTGTCTGATACGATATGCTAGACAACAGTTTTAAACCTATTGTAGTAAAGGATTCACACAACACCCGTTTTCTGGTTTTTAAAAAACTGTTGTGTAAAATTTCTGGGCAACACTTTTTGGTCAAGCGTTGTCTGATGGGTGTTGTCTGATGGCATTTTTCTTGTAGTGTTATCTTGTGACGAAAAATGAACTTACTACTCGACCAAAAACGATAATTTTTTTCCGTCATAAATGGCTCAATTACGACGATTTCAGTTCAAAACAACCGTCGTAAATGACCAAATTTGTTGTATTGTGTGAATAATCCCACGAGCGCTTGTATTATTTAAAAAAAAACTTATCAAATTTGTACTTTCTTCAAATTAATACTTGATTTTATTGTGTTTTTTTATTAAAAACATAATAGTCTGAGGGTAAAGCGTGATCTCCCTACATTTTACCCTCTTCATACACTACTATAAGCAGGATGTTTGGCTTATCATATATACTTATATTAACCGAATGTCTTAATATTTTGACAGGATGTTTGGCTTATCATACATACTTATATCAAATGAATATCTTGATGTTTGGACTCCCAAAACAGGCTACAAAACAGTTTCAATACAATGTTGTGATGGACCGCATAAATCTAAAGTAATTTTTGATCAATTTTTCCTAATGCAAAAAGAAAATTACTAACAAAATGTGACCAATAATAACCCACCAACCTTCGGTACAGTTTGTAAAACTGTTACGAACACAATTTTAAGGTTCAGTTTATAGATTGTCCAACTTGAGTACAATTTAGTTTAACTCCATAGTTAATCCTAAAATTATATCATTTTGAAATAAATGTCATTAATAGTTTAATTATTGATCAAGAATTTTAATGATGTGATTATAGAATATATTGTGTGCTTCGATGTGATAATGTTACCGAGTATATTGTGTGCATCTTTAACAATTTATAGATATGTTGCGTAGCGTTATATCATAGATGTTATGTGTCACATCGCTAAACTATATTTTTGAAAAAGATAAAATAATATTCGAGCTCGTTTGAGCGGTTGTACGGTAGTCGCTTATTGATTTTCGCAGCTTATTCTTTCAAAGTTTCAGGTTTTATGTAAGATCAAGTAATTAGACAACACATGAGTTCGGAGATCTTAAGTTTAGAGTAGAGTGTTTTTTATTATCAATTTTAGATGCGTTTTTGTAACGCTCTTTCGTAATATTTATCTTTGTAATGGACTTTAGACTTAATAAATTTTAGATAAAGATGATTTTGAAATCATAATGTCCAACGAATATTTCCTTGTTCATGCTAGTGATGGTATATATATATATATTCCTATTAATCCAAGAGGGAAAGACTAGCTTTAATGTGAAATGGGAATTAGATTAATCTATATCTTGAAAAGCCAGGCCAAAATTAGAAGTAGATTAGCTAGATGTGTTTGCTCGATCCAAAAAAATATGCAAAATTAGCCAACTATTATGTTATTCTCTCATAAGATTTCCAAAATAGTTCATCGGTAAACATTCAAGGTTTCTCCAGTTTCAACATACAACAATGATATTTAGTAAAAAAATATAGAGAAATGAGGTTATGCATTTTATGTTTGGTTTTATACTAATGGTTTAGAAAATAATTTCAAAACTTATATCAATAGTCATTTTCAATTTGGTTTAGTTTAATCTTACTTAAAATTGCTTAGTGTAAGAAATAAATCAAATAGCGACATCAATTTCAGTTTTGGATATAAAAATGGGAACGTTTACACCCATAAGACTTACTGAGATGATAAAACATATCTAAAAATATATTCATAAAATGTCACTAAGTGCTATGAGTTTTGCAACAAAGAGTTTAAGATTTACATAGAGGCGACTCTTATTTTCTTCTAATGAAAGTTAACACTTTTTGAATTTAGAATTTAAGTTTGAAAAGAAGTTATTTATATTTGACGTACTTTTTGTAAATTCTCAAACTTGACATGAGTGATGATTATGAGAGGATTAATTTTCTTGATGTATGTTACATGGATTTTATACATTACATGGTGCATATTTAGATTGCACTATTTTAAAATATGCTAAAAACATCATTTTGCATGTAAAGGAGAAGAGGTTCAAAGGTTTTATGAAGTCCACCATTATAACAAGTCAAACAATGATAGAAAGATTTTGTTAATTAAATAATATTTATGAATCAAAAACATGTATTATAGCATATAAAATAAGCAAAAAAATTGATCATTAGCCATTAAAGTAAATTACAAATTGGACTACTTAATTGCATAGATACGAATTCAGTCGATCAAATGTTCCATTAACCAATAAATTCCATTCCATTTATAACTATTAACCTTATAAGAGAATTCACCAATAAAAAGTTTAAAAAAATTGTAGTAGTAAAAATATAGAAATTTTTATTTGAATATTTTGTGGATGTGACTCAAGTCAATTATCAATCAGTTTTACAGCACGAACATGACGATACCTTAAAGTTATTTGCAAGGTTTGTCGAAGGACAATTGGAGATGCAAGTGTTATTCCACACTTCTATAAATTTTGGTTTCCAATAGGGAGAAAACGTTCATCAAGATATTGTGAAAATTTATTGTAAAGTTTGTCGAAGAACAGTTGGAGATGCAAAAGTAGTGTACCAAAGATTCTTAAGACATCAACTAGGTACAAAACAAGTTGGAGATGTACTATGAAGATAAACAAAAGCATGAGTTTGCTTAAATTTCAAAAACTATAGAATCACAACAAAAAGTTCTAGTATGTGACTAATTGATTAGGTGAAGATATATGTATCATAATTTAAAGACATACTTGATAGATTAAGAGAAGAATCTGATTGTCTCCATGAAAAACAACCTTAATTAATTTGATTAAACTTATAGATTCAGTACCAGTTCTTGGATCCTTAAACTTAAATACACCAAACTTGCAACTGCAATCATTATCAAAAATACCATTTCTTATGGGCATGAGGATTTTAAAGAATTTGGAAATAGAGCTCCTAATATTATAACTCGCAGTATATGGTGAATAAAAAAACTATTTCTTTCTATATACTTACTCCAATCTGAAACAAAGTAAATTGTGCCACCATCATTCGTCTTGTAAGCTGGTGATCCAAAATCAGTCATCCTTGAACTAACATCCATTTCCATATAACCTGGTATTGGTATTTCAAAAAGAACTCAATCCAACATACATCAATCGTAATTGAATAGTAAACAACATAACATAGATGATTCTGAATGAGCTTCGGTTAAAACTGTTAGATCAGGTTTTCCCGAAGTACCCTAACGAATGGAACTTATCCAAGTCAAATGTACCGACCATAAATGCCAGAATTTTCCATCAATTTTTTCAACACTGTAGAATGCAATTATTGAGCCTTTGGTCGATAAGTACTCAAGGGAGACCGAAGGAAAACCACAAAATGATTAGACGTCTCGTGAAAACTGGTAGTAGTGAAGGAGGATTTTCAGCAAACATCATATTTAAAAGCATCGGTGTTGGAGAGTCTATGGGTTCACCCACCAGGACACCTTGTGTTGCCACATTCTCTGACTCAAGAATTAAATTGAATGGGTATGTGATACCCAAGGGTGTGAGAATTTATTTTATGATGGGTGTAAATTATATATATTTATCTTTATAAGTTCAAAACTAAAATATCGTAAGTTCTAGAATTTATATTTTTTTATTATTGGTTCTACCAAACTTATTTATAAACTGATTTCAAAGATTTTTTTATCGTAGGAACCCGCAGTCGCTACCCTTCGTGTGCGCACTAGGTAAACCCCACAGGCTCACGCAATAGCCTGCAATCCACGTGAACCAAAGTAAACCACATTTAAGCGACAAGCTCTGGCTAAGGAGGCATAATCATAAATTCTCTTCCCGGCGATTCGAACCTGTGACCAAGAAGATAGTTATCCTTTTTAAACAACTGAGGCAAGGATTGGCAATCCTTGTGGGCGATTTCAAAGATTACCTAGAGAATATGTTGACTATGTAGATCATGATTTCCTAATTATTTTTAACTCAGTTTATTCGGTGGTTATTGGTTAATCTAAATTGTAAAAAGAAAAAAGTAATATACATGTATATCATCAAACAAAATTGCACAACTAGGACAACTTAATTGCACTTATACAAATTTAGTTGATCACCAAAATTTTTTATTTCATTTGTAACTATGTCAAAATACACACATATGATATATACTTATATTTATAAAAATTAATAATAAAATTATTTAGATTTATAATTATAATATAATAGTAAATGTAGGTTTATTTTAATAATAAAAAACTCCACATACTATTTTCCAATTAATTGTGAATAAACAAATATTCTACAATTACAAAAAGTATTGAAAAGAGAATTTAGATTTCAAACAATATTGTATTTTTATTCAAATTTTAAAGGCAAAAATTCAGGTTTACTACATGATCAAAATTTAATGAAAAATGATTAATACATAAAAGATTATTTTCTTTGTTTAAGTTAGTATAAGAAAAAAATCAGAAAGACTATGTGAAGTATGTAGGAGTAGATAATCAGTTATGCTCTGTGTGAACAATGGGTACTCACAACTTTTACCTATGTGAAGTTCAGAAAGACTTGACAATAGATACGACTTTCAAGTGAAACTCCTCTAGATTTTGAACCCCGGTTCTGATGCCAACTTTAAGGTGGAGGAATGGTAACGGGATGGGGAAACTTGGATTGGTTTTTTCGCTGCTAGGTCTATTCAAGCTGATGGGGAACCCTTAACATATGATTATAGACTTATACAATTGGGAGCTGAGGTTAAGTTTCAAGTAAGATGATTAGAGAAAAACACCGTGCTAATTATATATATTAGAGTTGAACTCTTCTCATATGTTTCTTTCTTCGCTAGCCTATCATTTACTAAGGTTAGGCTTTTGAACAAAGAAGAAACTAAAGACTTTTGTATTTTAGCATAACTTGTCATAGATATAACATTAGAGATCATCAAAACCTCGCATAACTTAATAAACAATTGTAGTTGTTTGTTCAGATTAAAATAAATGCATTCATGGTTAAAAATGGTAAATTTTTAGCATCCAATATTCAGGGAACCGTCCAAAGCCAACTAAGAGAAAAATTATAAATTTCGCATTGTCTACTGCTGTGGGAACGGGGCTGCACCATCTCCGCATGGTCGAAGAGTGTTGGAATACGAATAAAACACAAATCGTCCATTCCATATTGATGACAACCAATTATTTCAGCTTCTCACTTTAGTACTCATTATTCGATCACCGGTCAAAGGATATTTGTAAAGCTGATTGTCGCCTGTTGCAATCACCAGCAAATTTCCATTGATAACCGAAAACCCTGATATGGTTGGCTTCAAATCGTCATACAATCCCATAGCCTTTGATCTAGATTTCAAAATGATCTTCCATTTGTTCGATTCAACATCTGTTAAAATCCATATGCTAAACACAAGTTTCATTAATTTGATTAAACATATAGATTCGGTACCAGTTCTTGGATCCTTAAACTTGAATACACCAAACTTGCAGCTACAATCAGTATCAAAAATACCCTTTCTTGCAGGCCTAGGAATTTTTAGAAATTTGGAGATAGAGCTCCTAATATTATAACTCACAATATATGGCCAATAAAAAGGACTGTTTTTTGCTATACTTACCCCAATCTGACATAAAATGATTGTTCCACCGTCATTTTTCAAATAAGCTGTCG
>NW_027418292.1:0-82569 GCF_009905375.1 Apium graveolens | reverse complement strand
TTTTTCAGTCTAGTTAATACATCAAAAATTCATATAACCACGTGAATGAATTACAACCATCGTCTAAGTAAGTAAAATATAAAATTTTGTAGTCGCATGAATCTACATGAGTTGAACTCTAAATATAAATTAATATAGAGGAACATGATGATTATTATTAAAAAAATGAGCTAATGACATATCAATAAATACTAAGATGACCAAAAAAACATAACTAACATGAAAATAATAGAGATCTATTATCTATCTCTTTTCTTTTATATATATTAGCCCAACATCAACATGACTATAAAATTAGTGAGACATTTATTCACTTGAAATGACATATTTACCGTGTATTTACCATATTTAAAAAATGTTATTAACATGTTTGAACCTGAATTTAACCACTAACGTTTACACTTCAATACCAATATGCCAATATGTTATTTGTTTTTTTCGTCATGCACTTAAGATATGTTTGTCACTTAATGTTATTATATATATAATAATATTTTAATCATTTTTTATATTTATTGATTTAGTTAACTATATATATTTTAAAAAAAATTATATTACCATTTAAATAATAATAATATCTATATATCTATTTATAAAACATAAAAGTAACGATTTTACTAAAAAGATATAGGAATTAACACATAATATATATTTAAATAATGTTGTAATATTTTTTTAAAGTAATCCTTATATTAAAATCTATGATATTTCATATAAGAAATAATTATTAAAAATAAATTAATCATGTATATACCTTTTTTCGTAGGTAACCCGCAGCCGCTACCCTTCGGGTGTGCACCGGGTAAACCCTACGGGCTCACGCAATAGCCTGCAACCACGTGAACCAAGGTAAACCGCAATTAAGCGACAGACTCTGGCTCAGGAGGCATAATCATTCTCCTCCCGTGGGATTCGAACCTGTGACCAAGAGGATAGTTATCCCCTCTTTAACCAATTGAGCCAACCCTTCGAAATAAATAAATTAAATTTATAATAAGAGTTTACTCAATATTGATATGATGTTTATTACATATAAAAGATGATTATTAATATCTAATCATAATGTATACACTTATACGGAAGAAACAATTTATGATACGTGTTTATTCAATATTGTTACGATATTTTTATTTAGTACTTTTTAGAATAAAATCACCAATAAGACATATGAATAATACATCGCCTAATAAAACAAATACAAGATTATAAAATTAATTGTTAATATTATTTCATAAATTATTGGTTTTAATATGATAGTAGATTATATATAATGATTGATTAGTCAAAATAAAAATATATTATATGTTATTCATACGACATCATATATTTTTACATATAGATCACGAAGATCGACGATGATATATCGTCTTCACAAAAAACTTTGTAATAGAGATTACTTCACAATAAATGCATAATTGTTGAGATGACTTTGAGGATAAAATAATTAAGAAATCAATAAAAATAAGGGTGTTGGCCCTCTTTGCCCCAATTTTAATAAATAGGACCTCAAACAACACATTTCTAAATATGGCCCTTTTGGCATACTAAACGCAACTTAAAGAGTTCTTTTTGAGAAACGCAAGGTCATGTGACGTTTATTCTTTCCACAAACTTTTGTTTCTAAAAAAGGCCGGAAACACGTGTTTAATCGGTATTTATACAAAGTTTATGTTGATACTTTAAAAGAAATTCGTCCCCAACAAAAGTTTTCATACAACGTAAGTATATACCGCGTTTATTAATAACTATACAAACAAATTATGTTCTCATAAAATTACTCATATTAAGAAACCTTATATCAGTTACAAAATTTGAAAGCCTGACACAATAGTCATCATGTGAAATTTTGTAATAAATACCCACAAATGTCCAAACAATGTACAAAAATGTGCAAAATTTCATTATTAGTACTTGTTGGCCAGTTTATTTTATATATTAACTTTAGTTTGTTTCTTGTGAATATAATAGCCATTTAGATAATGTATTAAATTTTAGTTTTGTGTATATAAACACATACCATCTACACCTCGAAAAAAAGAACACATACCAACTACACTACTTTTGCACGTTCAATTACATGTCACATACAATAACATAAATCGGTAGGTACCTTTAATCTTATGTATTGATAATTAATCGACTTATATTAGATATACTTGCGATATTACATAATTTTATGAATAAAAATATACAAAAATATATTTATATGTTTAAAAAATCTAAAAAAAATGATTGGGGTTATTATACTATTATATATAATAGAGGAATTATGGGATTTGTAAAACATTTTATTCTTATTAAATTTACTAAATTACCTCTCACACTTATATATTAATTCTATTTTTATTTAATACGCATGCATTTATTACATCTAATTTAATATGCATGTATTAATTAGTCGAACCCATTATTACCTAAATTTATTATACTACTTTCTCATTTAATATTAAAAATTTTAACAATTCTAATAATATTTGTCTTATTATAATTTTAACAATACGTATGATTTAAAGATATTAAAATTTATTATTTCGATGGGATATATCATATATAATATCTATTTTTATTCAAATAATATGGGGATTGGTATAAGCAAGCAACAACTATCATGCTAGAATTTTCATATATATACATATATATATATGTGTGTGTGTGTGTGTGTATGTGTGTATGTGCTCTTATTCTAGTGAGAACCCATCTTAAAATTATATATAAGATCTAATTTTCACCATCCAAATTTAAATCTACTTTTAATGTACATCATTCATTTTAAATCTCATCATTATCTCTAACCATCACCTCATCCACCCTCATCTTTTTACTCCTCCAACCACCCACTACCACCTTCAACCACCGGCGACCATCATTTTCAGCGACCACCACCTCCGGTAACCATCAGAAAATCACCACCGTCAAACATAAAATCACCACAGTCAAAATAAGAAATCACCACCGAAAATACAAAAATCACTACATCCACTGACAAACAAAAAATCACCACTTGAGAAAATATTCACCACAGTCGACCACACCCTCCACTCACCAGATTCGGCCACCAACTACATCATCAACTCCGATCACCAATATCATAACAAAAATCACCATTTTTAATAATAAAATACCATAATTAAATAATAACCACCATGTCGTCACCTCCACTATCTACCCAAGCCCATAATTATAGAATAACCATCGACTACAAACTAAAATCGCTGCAAAATGGACATAAATCTATAACTTGCTACCTGAATCGGCTACGATCCATGCAATTCAAATCTATCAGCGGGTTTGAGTGGCAAACGGGCTGCAAAGGTTGGTGGTGTCGTAGAGAAGTAGAGATGTGTGATGATGAATATGAGCGAGGGAATAGTTTGTGTACAAGCTATATGTATATGAGAGAGGGGGGGCTTGGTGGGTGGGCGTCGATGGATGACAGGGTATGGGTGAGAAATTAAAATAAATTAAAATTATATATTAGATGGTTAAGATTTAATTTAGATGTAAAAAATTAATGGCTGAGATTAGATCTCATATCTCATTTTAAGATTGATTCTCATTTAAGTAACTTCATATATATATATATATACATATATAGGGGAATGATCAAATACAAACTAAAATTAAAATAAAAACTTAGAACTAATCTAAGCCATTAGATCTACATAATCTAATGGTCCCCCCTAAATCACACCACCCAACTACCCTGCACCCTCCCACACCCAATTTTAGCTTTTCTCTTCCATTTTTAATTTGATATTTCCCGTCAAACCGTAATTTTTTTTAAAATCCGATTTCACTGTATTTTTCTAAATCTCTTAACGATCGATTTGCATACCATATGTGTTATATTTCGAATTAATTTTAAAAAGAAAATTATTTGGTTTCTAGTTTTCATTCTAAATTGGTTTCTATTAGAGTAGCCCCCTATATATATATATAATATGGGAGTTGCTCAAATGAGAACCCCCATTAAAATGAGATATGAGATCTAATCTCAACCATACATTTTTATACTTAAATCTAATTACAACCATACATTTTAATTTTACACTTCATCTCTTTCATCCACCTTTCTACCACTACAACCACCAACCACCCACAATCACTACCCATCACCACCACGTACCAGTCGCTGCTCCGATCGCCGTCATTCCGCCCCCGCATCTCAGATTCTCTCTCCCTCTCCCTCCCTCACTCCCTCCCTCACTCCCTCCCTCACTCCCTCCCTCCAACTGCATCGTCATCATTCATCGCTTTTCCGACCAAACAATCGCGCGCCTCCGTCGTACCGACCGGATTGTCGTCGTTTTTCCAACGATTTAGTCAGATTTTGTTCCTTCATCATTTGAATTGTTTTATAACAATATCTGGTAGCATGTTATTGATTTTTATTCAATTTCCAGTGACTCTGTTTGAAATTGGCGATTTTTATGATATGAAGGGTTTGTTGTTGGTGGGGGTGATCTGGTGTTGGTGATTGGTGGTGATTGATAATGATCTGGTAGTGATTTATGTTGGTACAGTGGTCGAAGTTGGTGACCGTGGCTGGATCTGATGGGAAGAAAGTGGATGAATGTGGTGACTTTTAGTTTCCGGCAGTGATTTATCATTTTCTGGGGGTGATTTTTCATTATCCGGTGATGATTTTTGATTTGACAGTGGTGATTTTATATTTGACGGTGGTGATTTTCTGGTGGCCACCGGAGGTGGTGGTGGTCGGAAATTGTTGTCACCAGAGGTGGTTGTTAGGAATGTATGTGCATTAGTTTGATGATATGTTTAACAAAATACTTAAGTAGAAATTTAGTGTCTGTAGCCTCAACGGATAAGACCACTTTGGCTATCCGTTGATGGTGTAGCTTTACTTAGAAATAAGTCTAGTGTTGTAGCATATTTCAGTCTCTGTATTTAAAATGTAATTCTTGGAAGTTGAGAGAAACTATGAGTCATGTTGACTACTAGATGATATGCAGATAGGAAGGCCAATTGTAAATACTTCATGCCTTGTAATTTTGTATAAGTGAAGTGGTATCAACGGATGACTTAAAGACCTTCAACGGATGAGTACATCAACGGATGAAAGCTTCAACGGATGTTCTGATGATTAGCCGTTGATAAGGGGTAGTTGTACCTTCAAACAGAGGCACATGGGTTGATAGAGACAACTGAGATGTGGTAGCCGAATTTCAGGAACAACAGAAAAAGCAGCCGTTCTTCTTTAGTACAAAGATGCAATAGTCAACAAAGTACTGGAGTGAACAGGAAAAGAAGCAAGTGAAGATCTTATTTTATTACTGTATTTTATATTGTTCTTCACTTGTACACTTGGTAATATATAAACCAAGTAGAAGCTAGTAATTAGAAGAGAGATTTTCCAGAGCTGTTTAGAAAAATATTGAGAGAAAATTCATCTAGTTTGTACTAGGATGCAGCTGTGATCAACATTGTTTAATCACAGATTTTCTAAAATACCATCTCTGGTGGAACAACAAATCCACCAGAAAAGTTTTTAAGGTCTGTTGTGTTCTTTACATTTGTGCTTGAATATATATCTGTCTGTATTAGCTTAAAGCAATTCACACACTTGTTCTTCTTGAACACACAACTTTCATAAACTGCTCAAAACTTGAAAAAGTTTTGAGATTTACATTCAACCCCCCTTCTGTAAATCTCATTGTTAGTCTACTAGGAATAACAATTGGTATCAGAGCAGGCTCTTGACATACAAAGAGTTTAAAGATCTTGGAATCTAACAAAGATGAGTAAGAAGGATATTGGAGTAAAGATCCCAGTTCTTGACAAAGACAGTTATCACCATTGGAAGGTGAAAATGTACCTTCATCTACTCTCCCAAGATGAAGGTTATGTAAACTGCATTGAGAATGGTCCTCACATTCCCCACAAAGTAGCAACAGTTGCTACAGCCACAGTTGCTGTTGGTCAATCCATTCCAAAACCTAGA
The DNA here is from genome assembly GCF_009905375.1 of Apium graveolens. Taxonomy (NCBI): domain Eukaryota; kingdom Viridiplantae; phylum Streptophyta; class Magnoliopsida; order Apiales; family Apiaceae; genus Apium; species Apium graveolens. Next base: position 76,607 of record NW_027418292.1, on the reverse strand, counting down.
GCAGAATGGACAATGGAAGACACAGAAGAAGTCCACAAGGATAAAAAGGCTATGAACATTTTGTTTAATGGTCTTAACATGGATATGTTTGATAATGTGATAAATTGCACAACTGCCAAAGAGGTTTGGGACACAGTTCAACTACTGTGTGAAGGTACAGAACAAGTGAAAGAAAACAAAATGCAGCTTCTCATTCAACAGTATGAATACTTTCATTTTGAAGAAAATGAATCTTTAAATGAAACATTCAATAGGTTCCAAAAGCTGTTGAATGGACTGAAGCTGTATGGAAGAGTGTACCAGGTGAAGGATTCAAATCTTAAATTTTTAAGATCCTTGCCAAAGGAATGGAAACCCATGACTGTCTCCTTAAGAAACTCTCAAGATTATAAGGACTTCACTCTTGAAAGATTGTATGGAATCTTGAAGACTTATGAACTAGAGCTGGAACAGGATGAGATATTGGAGAAGGGGAGAAAGAAAGGAAATTCAGTTGCATTGGTAGCTGAAGATGAGAGGAAATGCAGACAAGAAACTGCAAGATCTACATCAAACTCCAAAGATGGTATAAGAAATCAGGAATCAAGCAAGGGGAAAGAGCAAGTTGCTGAAAATGAAGACAACTCCAGCCAAGATGACTCAGATGGTATTGATGAGCATCTTGCATTTCTGTCCAGAAGATTTGCAAAGATGAAATTCAAGAAAAACACTAGAGCCACTAAACCTCACAAAAACACTGTGGACAAATCCAAGTTCAAGTGTTTCAATTGTGGTATAAGTGGACACTTTGCAAGTGAGTGCAGAAAGCCAACTTCTGAAAAGAAGAAATTTGAACAAGTAGATTACAAAAAGAAATATTTTGATCTACTCAAGCAAAAGGAGAGGGCTTTCATTACTCAAGAAAGGGACTGGGCAGCTAATGGAGATGAAGAGGATGAAGATGTGGAGTATGTCAACCTTGCTCTCATGGCTGATTCTGAAGAAAATGAAGTTAGTTCATCAAGCAATCAGGTAATCACTACTGACTTAACACAGCTTACTAAAGAAGAGTGCAATGATGCTTTTAATGACATGTCTACTGAATTGTATCATTTGCGTGTGTCTCTTAAATCTCTTGCTAAAGAAAATAGTAGGATTAGAGAGAACAATCTGTTTTTAAGTAATAGAAATGCTATGTTAGAAGATAAGATGATTGACCTAGAGAAAACAAAGTTGCATTGTATATCTGTTGAAAATGAACTAGCTGAATCTGTTAAGAAAGTAGAAATACTTTCCAATCAATTAGAGAAAGAGCAAGAGGTGATTAAAGCCTGGAAGACATCTAGGGATGTAAGTGCTCAAATTGCTAAGGTCCAAGGAATTGAATCATTCTGTGAAACTGCCTGGGATAAAAATAAAAAGAAACTGGAATTAATTGATGGGCTGTCAACGGATGTGGAATCAACGGATGATGAAAGTTATCCATTGAAGGAAGAAAAGGAGCATCCGTTGAAGGTTCCTCAATCAAAACAGGCAGATGTTTCTAAAAGAGAGAATCTAAAGAAACTCAACAAAAAGTTTGGTTCAACTTCAAAGAACTTTGTCAAAGAAGAAGCAAGCACATCCAAAGATGTCAGTAAGGTGAATGTAGGGCACATGACCTTAGAACAGTTAAATAATAGGCTCAAGATGGTTGAGGATAAAAAGGAATCTAAAAGAAAATCCAACAGAAATGGGAAGGTAGGAGTTAATAAACACAACAATTACACACCTGATAGGTATGCTCCTAGAAAAAGCTGTGTGCATTGTAGTAGTGTTAATCATCTATCTGCTAATTGTAAATCCATTAAGAAGACTCCCATAACTGTACCCTCTTCTATGCCTAATATGTCTGCATCACCTTTGCATGCTATGCCTGTTATGTCTCAACAAAATCCTTATGCACATTTTGTAAACATGCCATATTTTAACAATCCTTATCTTGCTGCATTTAGTATGCCTCAAATGCCATACAATATGCCCATGTGGAATGACATGTTTGCACAATCAATGCCTAATAATTTTACAAATGTGCTAAATGATTTTGTGACTAACCCTACACCTCAACCAACTACATCTAAGACCAAGGTTGACTCAAACTTACCTAAGTCTAAAGATGCAGGAGGAATGAAGTCTAGGAGAAAGGCTAACAAGAATGGACCCAAGGAAACTTGGGTAACAAAATCAAATTGATTGATTTTATGGTGTGCAGGGAAATGGAAGAAATCTATGGTACTTGGACAGTGGTTGTTCAAGACACATGACAGGAGATTTCTCCCTACTCACAGAGTTCAAGGAGAGAGCTGGCCCTAGCATAACCTTTGGAGATGACAGCAAAGGGTTTACTATGGGATATGGCTTGATTTCAACAAGGAATGTCATCATTAATGAAGTTGCATTAGTTGATGGTCTCAAGCACAATTTACTGAGCATCAGTCAACTATGTGATAGAGGGAATACAGTTTCCTTCAATTCTGAAGCCTGTGTTGTCACTAGTAAGAAAGACAACAAAGTGGTTCTAACTGGAGTTAGAAAAGGAAATGTGTACATAGCTGACTTCAACTCTACAGATGCAGAATCCATTACTTGTCTCTTCAGCAAAGCAAGCACAGTTGAAAGTTGGCTATGGCACAAGAAGCTATCTCACTTGAATTTCAAGACAATGAATGATCTAGTCAAAAAGGACTTAGTTAGAGGAATCCCTCTAGTTGAATTCTCAAGGGATGGTTTGTGTGATGCTTGTCAGAAAGGCAAACAAAGGAAAGCATCATTCAAAAAGAAGCTTGAAACAACAATTGATGAACCATTACAGCTGCTACATATGGATTTGTTTGGACCAGTCAATGTATTGTCTATTGCAAGAAAAAGATATTGCTTAGTGATTGTAGATGATTTCTCAAAATTGTCATGGGTCTATTTTCTTGGATCAAAGGATGAAGCAAGTGAAATCATTATCAATCACATCAGGCAAGTCAACAATCATCCTGACTTGAAGGTTAGAAATATCAGGAGTGACAATGGAACTGAGTTCAAGAATTTGACATTAAGGCTGTTCTGTGAAGAAAATGGAATCATGCATGAGTTCTCAGCTCCAAGAACACCTCAGCAAAATGGGGTTGTTGAAAGAAAGAACAGATCTTTAATTGAAGCTGCCAGAACAATGCTTGAAGAATCAAAGTTACCAACATATTTCTGGGCTGAAGCTGTTAATTGTGCCTGCTTCACTCAGAATATTTCTTTGATCAATCAAGCTAAAGGCATGACTCCTTATCAGTTGTTCAAGAGAAGAAAACCAACTCTAAACTTTCTTCATGTCTTTGGATGTAAATGCTTTATACTGAGGAATCAATCTGACCATAAAGGAAAGTTTGATGCAAAGGCTGATGAAGGGATATTTGTTGGTTACTCAGCTGGAAAATCTTATAGGGTCTACAATCTAAGAACCAACATTGTTATGGAATCTGTGCATGTTGTGTTTGATGATAAAAAGATTGATGGACTAACAGATGAGGGACATAATGAGAGACTCAAATTTGACAACATTGAGATATATTGTGATGATAGTGAAGAGGAGACTGATGGAGATGACACTTCAAAAGGGATTCAAAACATGCCCTTGGATAATGCAGTATCCGTTGAAAGACATAGTGCATCATCCGTTGAAGTACAAAATGAAGCATCCGTTGATCATAGTTCATCAACGGATAATCGATTTACATCATCAGTTGATAGAACTCCAAGTTCCCTGCAAAGGACCAACAACTCAGGGGGAGTTTCAACTAGTCAACACTCTGTCTCACATCATGACAATACTGAGGCCACCTCATCTAGAGCACATCTTCCACCACAAAGGAAATGGACCAAGAATCATCCCTTTGAACTGATCATTGGTGATGCATCATCTAAAGTGCAAACAAGAAAAGCCACTCAAGATGAATGTCTGTATAGTAGTTTTCTGTCTCAGGAGGAACCTAAGAAAGTGGAAGAAGCTCTATTGGATCCAGATTGGATATTAGCTATGCAGGAAGAGCTGAACCAATTTGAGAGAAACCAAGTATGGAAGCTGGTACCCAAACCAAAGAACAAGAGTCCTATTGACACAAAGTGGGTATTCAGAAACAAGATGGATGAAAATGGCATTATCATAAGGAATAAAGCCAGACTGGTTGCTAAAGGCTATTCTCAGCAAGAGGGAATAGATTTTGATGAAACATATGCTCCTGTTGCAAGACTTGAAGCCATCAGAATATTTCTAGCCCATGCAGCCCATGCCAATTTCAAAGTCTATCAAATGGATGTCAAGAGTGCATTTCTAAATGGGAAATTAGAAGAAGAAGTCTATGTAAGTCAACCTCCAGGATTTGAAGATCCAAATTTTCCAGACTATGTGTATTATCTATTGAAAGCACTCTATGGACTGAAGCAAGCACCTAGAGCCTGGTATGAAACCTTATCAAAATTTCTTTTGGAGAATCACTTCACTAGAGGTACTGTTGATAAAACTCTCTTCTTTAGGGATGTTAATGGCTCTAGTATACTTGTTCAAATTTATGTAGATGACATAATATTTGGCTCTGTAGATGATAAACTTTGCAAAAAGTTTGCTAAGCTAATGCAAAGTAATTATGAAATGAGCCTAATGGGAGAACTAACCTATTTTCTTGGTTTACAAGTTAAACAAGTTAGTGATGGAATTTTCATTAGTCAAACTAAATATATTTATGATCTTTTAAAGAAGTTTGACTTAATGGAATGTTCATCTGCAAAAACTCCCATGGCCACTGCCACCAAACTTGAATTAAATAAGACTGAAAGGTCTGTGGATATTACAAGTTATAGAGGCATGGTTGGTTCACTTTTATATTTAACTGCTAGCAGACCAGATATAATGTTTGCTACATGTCTATGTGCTAGATTCCAAGCTGATCCTAGGGAGTCTCACTTAATTGCTATCAAAAGGATTTTCAGATATCTCAAGGGTACACCAAATTTAGGTATTTGGTATCCTAGAGAATCTGGCTTTGATCTAATTGGTTATTCAGATGCAGACTATGCAGGTTGCAAAATAGATAGGAAAAGTACAACAGGCTCCTGCCAATTCCTGGGAAACAAGCTTGTATCATGGTTTAGCAAAAAGCAAAATTCAGCCTCTACTTCTACAGCTGAGGCTGAATACATTGCTGCTGGAAGTTGCTGTTCTCAAGTGTTATGGATGAGGAACCAACTCCTTGACTATGGACTTCATGTTGATAGAATTCCTATCTTTTGTGACAACACAAGTGCCATAGCCATAACAGAGAATCCTGTGCAGCACTCAAGGACCAAGCACATTGATATCAAGTACCACTTCATTAGGGAGCATGTCATGAATGGTACAGTGGAACTACATTTTGTTCCAAGTGAACAACAAATTGCTGACATATTTACCAAGCCACTTGATGAATCAACATTCACTAGATTGGTAAGTGAGCTAGGTATGCTTAATTACTCTTAAAATTCATGTCTTTATTGCAATTTGAATTGAAGCCTGAAATATATTAGTTGCTAAGAACAAATTTGACTTTTAACATAGTTTATTTCATCAACGGATGTTCCCTATCCGTTGAAAGTCAAAATTGCTCTATCAACGGATAGTCATTATCCGTTGAAAGACAAATACATTTCTGGAATTTTTATCCGTCAACGGATAAAACTGAAGTACCTTTCAACGGATGACAATTTGCCTTATCCGTTGAAATGTCACATCAATCGATTCAGGTATTTAACAGCCGTTGATTCTATTCTCTTAACCGTTGATACTCATACATACATCTGTATGTATTGGTTTTAAAGGTAGTTTTTAGAATACTTACAGTTTATTCTTAGACGGCTGAAATTCACTAACGCATATTTATTGATAAATCTTTCTTTTATATTTTTGTTTATTAAATTGAGAAAGCATATAAGTCCTTCTGATTGTTCATTTTTACTTTACGCTTTCTTGAAATTTCAAGCATTTACCATTTTCTCTCTGCAAAAACTTCAAGTTATTCTCTGCAATTTCTACTCACAAAAATGGCACCAGTCGTGAAGATTATGTCTCAATCTGGGTTCATCTATGAAAAGAACAATTTCATAGCTTTGGTAGAAAAGAATGAAGCCCACTCAGACTATCACAAAATGATGGACTTCATCAAAAACTGTAAACTTAGCTATGCAATGCTGGAAGCCCCAACAATTTTCTGTGAAGTAGTTGAGGAGATTTGGACAACTGCTGAGTTCAACTCCATGGATATGACTATCTCCTTCACTCTCAAAGGTAAAACTCACTGTATTAACTGTGATGATTTACAAGCATGTTTTAAATTGCCTGAGAACAATGCCATGACACCACACACTGATAGTGATGTATCCAGCATGTTAGATTCCATAGGTTATTCTCTTAACTCTGCTAATTTAGGGAGTATTAGAAGAAAAGGCCTTAGGAAAGAATGGAGTTTCCTTGGGGATGCCTTTATAAAGGTTTTCTCTGGGAAAATTAGTAATTTTGATGCCATAACTTCATCTCTGGTTAATATGCTCTATATGCTTGTTTCTGATAGGTATTTTAACTTTAGCAACTATGTGATGCTAGAATTAGGTACTAGATTGGGTAACAAAGCTAATAGACCTAATAACATCTATTATGCTAGATTCTTTATGTTATTGGCTAACCATGTTGCTGAAGGTTTAGTCATAATCAATGAGAATAATAAACTCAAGTGTTGGGCACAAGAGAAAAGAGTTCTTGCAGACTTGAAGAGAATGGATCTTAACAGCAGTGTGCCATTGGTATATTTACCAATCATGAATGCACCTCAGGTAGGTGAGGTAATTGCTTCTACAACTCCTACTTCTTCCAACCTCTCTATTTCTTTATCTTCTAGTGTGGCCATGAAATCTGTGATGCCCCAACAGATTTCTACCAAGGTCACCAAAACTAAACTTTCAAAATCCAAGACAAAGAAATCCACCTCTGTTGTTTCTCAAAAGACAACAGTTGTAACACCAACTATTAACCCTGAGGTGAGTGAACAGGGTGTGAGTGGTGAGGGGAGGGGTGAACATCAAAGAAACCCCCAGGATAAGGAAGGAAAGTTGAGTGCTTCCCAAGCTAGCCAAGCCACAGTTTCTCAAAAAGCTGTGGTGGTTGAAAAGGTATCTAGCACATCCCTAGTAGCATCCTCCCAAAAGGATGTTACTATTGAAAATAGTTCCAAACCAGGAACACAGAACAAAAGAGGGAGGGACACTAAAGCCAAACACTCACCAACAAAAGCCTTTATTAGAAGAAAGAAAGCCAGAACCCAATCTTCTACACAGGGTGCACACACTGCACAGATACATCCATCTGTATCTATGCCTTCTCAAACTCAGTTTGATGTGACTCCAATAAATATGGAGTCACAGCCCCATTCTCTCACAATAATCACACATCAATCACCAAACACTTCATCACCATCTCTGGATGTGGATATGTTATTCCCATCAATTCCTGATTCTCCCTCTTTACAACTCAGGGAGAAGCCCCACTCAAATACAGGTGATCATCATCTCTTAGATGATTTATTGGATCACCCGCAAATTCTTTCAGATATAATTGAAGGATCTGTGTCACCACATCTAAAATCAATCTACACAGATTCAACAGTTATATCACTTTCAATTTCAACTTCTTTTCCTTCTTCAACGGATATCACTCATCCGTTGACAAGTGGTTGTTCTTCAACGGATAAGCTTAACAGCAGTTATCCGTTGATAACATCAGTTTCATCTTCAACGGATATTCCACATCCGTTGACAGTCTCTACACAAATAACTGAATTAATTCCAAGTGTAGAAGACATGAATACTGTGCAATCACTCTTAGGATTGAGGGAAGGGAGTGACAATTTGAGTGAGAGGCCGGGTTGCTCCCAGGCAAAAGGAGAGATTGAGAGCTCAAAAATGCATGCTATTTCTTCCAGCATGGCAAAAGTAAGTGAGTGGAGTACCACCTTAGTAGGTGAAGGTGAGGGAGTGAGATGTGTGAGCCAGGGGGAGCCCCTGATGCAAGAACATAGAGAAAAAGAGAGAAAAGCAGGTACAGTAGATACAAGGGTGGAACCAGCCATTGCTAATGAGTCAATGATTGTGGATGATGCTGAAAAGGAAAGACGATTTCAGCAACATTACAAAGCTGTAATTGATAACATTTCCTTGGATGCTGACACTTTTACTCATCCTGTGACAGCCTATCAACTGTTGGCTGCTCAGGGCAATGAGGAGGCAGCAAGGTCACTACATCTAGTGCACACAACAGAATCTCTTCAAAGGGATAAAGCTGCCATTAACAAAATGCCTTCTACAGCTGGTGAGCCATCTGAGGAATTTGGAGCAAATTCTGATGATGATGACTCTATTTCTTTTGATGGAAGCATGAACTTAGGGGGAGATGAAGGCCCTAGTTCAATTCCAAATCTACCTGAATGGGCCTTGACTAAGGAGTATAGATCAGGGGAATTCAATGTCTCTTTAGTCAAACAAATCAACACTATTCAACAGGCCATTCAGAATACTTCACATGCAAGTATCAAGGCTATCCTTCAAGCTCACCTGGACTCACTGCATCTCATGAAGCTGCAGCAAGTGAAGCAGAATCTGAGTATGGATGATCTCAGGAAGGATATTGCTGACTTGAAAACCTATACTTCAGAAAAATTGGATTCAGTCATGCCCTATGGTACATTGCAGGACTTGGTGTTGAGATTGAAGAAAGAATCTGTTACTGAAAAACGGTTGGCCAAGTTAGAAGACAGAGTTCAAGCTATTGAAGATTCTGTGGCCACCATTCTTCACAATCAACAATCTCAAACCAGTCTCCTAATGAAGCTGGCAAAAGCACAAGGCTTGACCCCTCTCCTTGATGATAACAAAAAGGGGGAGAGTAAAAGGGAAGGGGAAGGAGAGCCATCTACAAAAGTCAACATATCTAAAGTGCTAGTTCCTGCCATCACTACTTCTCCAATCATTCAAATCAAGGGCAAGCCTGATGGAATTGATTTGATTCAGCTAGCAGCAGCTGAAATTCAAGTGAAAGAGCAAATGAGGAGAATTGATGAAAGGTTGCAACTGTTGTTTGGTTCTACACAAGACAAATCAACATCTGTGAAATACAGCACAAAAATTGAACCAATCAACATGGAGCTCATGCCAGTAGGGAGTCATAAGGATGGAGAAGCTTCTTCCAAAGAACTACAAGCTATAATTCTCAAGCCCAATGAAAGATCCAATAAGGACTCAACAAAGAATCCTTTAAAAGAAGTGGACTTTCCTCCTCCAAAAGCTGATGAGAACAAGATTTTAGGCAGGAGTATTGCTTATCTCAAAGAGACCATGGATGAGGCTGTAAGGAGAAATAGAGCTATTATCATTAGAGAGGGAAAGAGCATATGTGTGATGCAAGGACATCCCAAATTCTCAATAGCCAAGAAGGAAGAAGCCAAACAATTAAAGGCTGACAAAAGAGCACAAGCAAAGCTTGAACAACAGCTAAAGTCAGGTCTAGTTGAAAAAGAAAAAGGGATTGAAGTCAGGGGTGAAGACAAGACTACAAACCTAGATGAGGTTTTAGGGAGTATATTTGGTGAGAGTGTGGAAGAAAGAGAGGAATGGCAGAAGGGAAACAGAAGAAAGGCCAAGGCACATAGAAGGAGTGGAGATAACACTGAAGTAACCAAATCTATATCTAAACCACTACCTTCCATACCTGAACCCCTTGTTGCTGATCCCACAATAAACATCCATGGTGAACCAATCATTCCAAAAGAGGAACCTATTGATTGGGACACTATCAAATTGCCTACCTTTCTAACCACTCTTCCACTACCAAAGAAACAGAAAAGAAAACCAAAATCTACACCTCCCATAACCTCTAAGAAATTCACTCAAAAACAAAAACCTAAGCCTAAGTCACCCATTTCTAAAGATGATTATGTTCACATCTGTGACATAAAAGAAATTTTAGACATTGAACTCTATCTGGATGAGCTGGAGGATGTAAGGGGAATAGCTGCCTACAGACAGCTACCAGAGAGATTAGTGTTCAGATATAAAGGAGTTGGGGAAAGAACATGGCCTCTCCACAGGATTCTGGATGAAGGCTACTCTACCTTGATTAGAGTCTTTTCAGCTATACAAAAGGATTCTGGCTTTACCAGAACTGCCAAGACTGAAATTCTCAACAAGATAGCCAATATAAGGAAAACTTGGAGGGAGCCCAATGCTTTACCCAGGACTTTACTCATTCAAGAAAGGGAAATGAAAATTCACAAATCACCTCATTGGTTGATGGAATTTAGAGATGATAAAGGAGTCAGAAGATTTTTCAGACTTGAAGACCAACTCAAGATTGCCAGCAATGAAACTCTCAAAGAAATGCAATCTAAGTTGGATGTCAGTGTTGAAGATGAAGCTGAATTCTTCAGACAACTCCAACTCCAAATTGAGGAAAATGACAAAAGGCTAGGAAAGAAAACCAGGGAACAAAGAAGAAAAAGATGATTTGCTCAGACTAAAGGAGTGTCCTTGGAAACACTGTAAATCTTCAATTACCTCCTAGTACATACACTTTTGCAGCATTTTTAAATTTCTACTTAGTTTCAATTCATATATCTGTTAAGTGTTTTGTTATCATCAAGTTAACCCTGAATTTATGCCTACAATTCTTATAGACATAAATAGGGGGAGATTGTTAGGAATGTATGTGCATTAGTTTGATGATATGTTTAACAAAATACTTAAGTAGAAATTTAGTGTCTGTAGCCTCAACGGATAAGACCACTTTGGCTATCCGTTGATGGTGTAGCTTTACTTAGAAATAAGTCTAGTGTTGTAGCATATTTCAGTCTCTGTATTTAAAATGTAATTCTTGGAAGTTGAGAGAAACTATGAGTCATGTTGACTACTAGATGATATGCAGATAGGAAGGCCAATTGTAAATACTCCATGCCTTGTAATTTTGTATAAGTGAAGTGGTATCAACGGATGACTTAAAGACCTTCAACGGATGAGTACATCAACGGATGAAAGCTTCAACGGATGTTCTGATGATTAGCCGTTGATAAGGGGTAGTTGTACCTTCAAACAGAGGCACATGGGTTGATAGAGACAACTGAGATGTGGTAGCCGAATTTCAGGAACAACAGAAAAAGCAGCCGTTCTTCTTTAGTACAAAGATGCAATAGTCAACAAAGTACTGGAGTGAACAGGAAAAGAAGCAAGTGAAGATCTTATTTTATTACTGTATTTTATATTGTTCTTCACTTGTACACTTGGTAATATATAAACCAAGTAGAAGCTAGTAATTAGAAGAGAGATTTTCCAGAGCTGTTTAAAAAAATATTGAGAGAAAATTCATCTAGTTTGTACTAGGATGCAGCTGTGATCAACATTGTTTAATCACAGATTTTCTAAAATACCATCTCTGGTGGAACAACAAATCCACCAGAAAAGTTTTTAAGGTCTGTTGTGTTCTTTACATTTGTGCTTGAATATATATCTGTCTGTATTAGCTTAAAGCAATTCACACACTTGTTCTTCTTGAACACACAACTTTCATAAACTGCTCAAAACTTGAAAAAGTTTTGAGATTTACATTCAACCCCCCTTCTGTAAATCTCATTGTTAGTCCACTAGGAATAACAGTGGTGGTGATTGATGGGTGGTTGAATTTGATAGAAGATGGAAGAATATTAGAATTTATAAATATTAAATATTAAATCAACGGTGAGAGATGAATATATTGTATTTGAATGAATGGATATGATTATATCCCTTATCTCACAAGACTAGAATTCTTTTTGGAGTAAGACCCCAAACTTTATATATCTAGATTAATGGTTGATGGTTTCAAGGCGAATGATGTCCCCGACTAATTTAAAATGACATTTTTTCCGTAGAAATACATCATGATGCCTTACACTGAATAAAGAACTGGTACGATCTAACCAATCAACAGCCTACACATTTATGTTCACAAAAATATTTCAAACTAATGTCATGTACGCAAACTAATAGATCATGGAACAAAACAAATATTAACATACTATAATATTATATTGAACCAAAATTTACCTATAAAATAACAAGGGATGAGCATTCGGTCGGTTCGGTCGGAAACCGAACCGAACAGAATTAACCGAAACCGAAATTCTTATTTTTTTAAAAATCAAACTGAACTGAATTTATGTATAAATCGAACCGAAAACTGAACCAAAATATTTTGGTTATTCGGTTCGGTTTTTCAAAACCGAAATATTTGAAAATCAAGTACTAATCACATATACATACACATAATGACATGGATAATAAACAAAGAAAGTGGCAAGCTACAATGATGAATCTCTAATATCTAATTTACAGTGATTCATTAATGAAGAATATGAATAATCTTTTGTACTCAAGATTGGATCGGTGGTCGGAGATTACAGAGTGAGTCATCGGAGTCTACCAGTCGAAGCCGGAGGCACATACACAGTTAGATAATATGGGCGAAGATAGTAACTGGGAGTCCGTGAATAAGTTAGAGTACTACAACTTAGTATTAAACTACAAGTAATATAATAAATATATAGTATACTGTATATTATATAAAATAATATTTAAATATATATAAAAATATAATTCGATTAATTCGGTTTAACCGAACCGGTATTTGAAGAAATCGAACCAAACCGAATTTATTTCGGTTAAAACTGAAATAATCGAAATTTAGAGAAAAATATAAACCGAACCGAAATTATCCAGTTCAGTTCGGTTTTTCGGTTTCGGTTCGGTTTTGCTCAACCCTAAAAATAACATGCATCCTATAAGTCTGATATGAGATTGGCAAATTAATAATAAACAACAAACTTAAAAAATGAATATCATATATAAATGAATGATTAGCAATGTTAGGTCCCAATGTGTTTGTAGAAGGGGGGTTGAATACAAACAATACTGAATAATCGAATTAAATGCGGAATAAAAAAAATGAAATAAAATTCAAGTTAAATAATAATATTATTAAACTTGAAAGGTGTTACAACAACTGTATCGATTACAAGGAATTAATCTCAAATTAATTATCACAAATTTAGAATAAATTCGACATGAACTTTTTCTATTTTTGCAATAATTAGAATCAAATGCTAAACGCGATTTGAGATTAAGTTCTAGGGATTTTGATCCGCTAGATTGTTACACAAGAACAAGATAAAGATTTCTAGTGGTTTGGATTTAACTTTACAAACTAGAAATTTGATCTTGAAATTAGCAGAGAAGATGAAATATTTGTTCTGCTTCTTTTTCTTTTTGTTCCCGAGTTCTGTTGTGTTGGATAGATGGATTGACTTCTGTTGCTTCTCTTCTTTTTAAACTAATCAACAGACTTGAATATACTTGAGTGACAATAGGTGAGACAATCCAATGTACTAGCAAGACAATCTGTTGAACTGGAGAGACTTTCGGTATGACTATTGTTTGTACTAGCAAGACAATCTGATTGAACTAGCAAGACAATCCTCTTCCAGTGTAACTTTCGGCAAGACAATTATTTGTACTAGCATGACTTTCGGTATGTCTATTGATTGTCATACCGATTGTCATATTAGTACAATCAGATTGTCTTATTGAATTTAAATAGATTTTAATTCAATTTAAATTCTGAAAATCCTTAATATTAATTCTGATTTAATTAATCAATTAATTCAATTAATAAATAAATTAATCTTTACAGATATAATTTATTTTCTTAATTAAATTATATGACTTAATTAATTAATAGAGAATTAATACTAATCTTGAGCAGCAACCATTCTTCTGAATATCTTCTGAAAATCACTGAAAATTATGAATCAATTCTACCACTTCAATGTTGACACTCGATGTACTGTCTGGTTCATGAGTGACTAACTTCCGTGACGTTTCTTCATGTCTTGACTTTCATACTTGATTTTCTTCAGATTAAATCCTTGTAATTATCTGATACCCTGACGAGATCTCTGTCACTTGATTAAATCCACAATCTTGATTTATATCACTGAGGCATGATCAATTTCTTGAACTTCTTCCAGTGAATAAATTCCTCAAGTCTGTAGATGAACCTTGTTTCTGAATCCTTTGACAGATATTACTTTGCTAGATCTCTTTGATGGTAGATCCACTATTTACTTATTACATTCTTATTTGAGTTGAGTTAAATCCTCGAATATACAAATAGGCTATGAAATATGCCTTACAATCTCCCCCTATTTGTTTGTTAGACAATAACACACAAATACCTAGAGGATAACTCAACTCACAAATAAGAAAAAGATATAAGCAGAAATGCAAAGTAAATAGCAGAAAAGTTCTGGATAACATTTAACCTTTTCCAGATTCCAAGTAGATGTTCCTCTAGACTGAACATTTCTTCAAGTAGTTTCATCTTCTTTTGTACAACCACATTTCCTGTTGAGAAGCACATATCTCTCTTGCTTCTCCCCCTATGAGAATCAACTGATTAAAGAAGATCACCTTCGTTTACCACCTCTCCCGTACAATAGGATCCGCAGATAAAAACCAATGGTACTCCCCTTTTGAAAAACAGCTTCTTCCCTTACTAGAAAATCACCTTGTGTTTACCACCTCTCCCGTACAATAGGATCCGTAGTTACAAACAACAATGGTGTGGTGTAGTGTACATATGTAGGATCTTTTTCTTCCTCCCTGCTATTTCTCCCCCTTAGTTGAAGAATCCTCCAAACTATTACTTAAGCTTTTATCTCCCCCTTAAAGAAGGAATGTATGCTGTCGTCTGAAGGAGTTCTCATATTTCACTTGGTTGGAAAAGAAATAACAAGTAGTTTCTCTTTCTTCCTCACTGTGAGTGTGTGATTCTGTTTAATGTACCTCACATGTGTTTCACTCTTCTCTCCACTCGCGTTTACTCTCATTCTCACAAGTGTATCACTCCTCTCATAGCTCCAACATTCAGCTGTACCTACAAGGAAAATCACCTTAGCCATCCTTAAGGAGGTCACACGTGGTGCAATGGGAGTTCGCAAATCCCCATCCTTGTTAAACTCGTCAGATGAATCTGAGTCATAATCTACAAGTTGCTAGTTTCCCTTTTGGGGTTCCAGATTTGAATTATGGGAAGGTAAACAATGATCCAACAAATTTAGCATAAAGATCAAAGTTCCCTTCTAATGTCTGTGAAGACATTCCTTGTGACTCATCAGGTAATATCTGAATCATTGTCAACAAGTTGCCGATTTGCACCTATGTCAGATCCACTATCCGCAGATGCATCCAGGGGATTTAAGTCTGGGGAGGTAGACACTGACCACTGACATATGGCTTTTGGATCAGTATCCTCTCCTAACACCTGTAAAGGCAATTGGTCCATTAAAGAACCTTGAACAATCGAATCTGACCTTAAAATGGTCGAAACTCTTGTTTCCGTCAACTCATCCTTTGTGTGTGTACCATTTCCTTGTGCATCAAGAATTGTTTATGTTTGAAGTGGTGACACTACATCGGATACCCTGGCCGACAGGCAAATTTCAATAGACGCACCCTGTTGAGAGAATGAATCTAGTAACTGTTTTTGAGCCTTTTCAGCCATTACATCTTTTTGAGAAGATGTATGGGAGCTAGCAGTTGTCTCGGTTTAAATACTACTCATCTATGTAGGAGACAGAGCTACTGGGTTGACTTCAGAACCTTCCTTATGTGGTGCACTAAGGCACTATCTCCCTCACGCTCATTCATACTATATTTAGTGGTAAGAGAGTGTTGGTTGGTTCTGTTTTTGTGTTTGTCTTTACAGTCTGGGATAAATGTTGTGGGTTTTCAACCTCATGACTGTCAATGAAAGAAAGCCATTGGAGACTGAACCTGTATCACAGAACATATGGCAATAGAGAGATAAAATGTACTTAAGATCTATAATGAATGAAAATTATACATTTAATCTTTTGAGATAAATGATGTACACTAGTGATTTCAAAAGATTTTAATAAAATAAGAAATCACTAATGTAGAAAGAAGTTTGATTTACTCCTAAAACTCACTGCACATATAAAACAATATGATTGTGCCTAGTGATTAGAGAGTTATAAATATGACGATTGCTTGAGCAGTACACTAGTTCATACCAACCTGAAGTGAGATTGTGAAGAAGAGATTGCATAGTCCAATAGATCTGCAGCTGCAAAGTCCATGAACTGTGGTGCACTGACTTCCTCTTTTGACTCACCAACCAGGAGTACACTTGTACGCATCTTACTAGAGTCCAATTCCAAGTGTAATGTGCAGCAGGTGCCTGATATGTCGTAATATTCTCAAGTCTCGTCACTGGTGCTATATGTTAGATACTGCTTCCTGATAATAACCTAGCACAATCTATAAATTTTTAATGATAACATTCCCAGCTTGCAAACAGCCATATCCCTCAGATAAACCTTTGCTGTTATCTCCAAAGGTAACCGGTGGGCCAGCTTTCTCAACCACATTTGATAGCAGGGCTCTATCTCCGGTCATATGTCTTGATGATCCACTATCAAGAATCCATACTACCAGTTCCACCTGTTTAATGCCCTGCACTACAAATGGATTAGACCTTCTTCGGAACCCAAACTTGGTTGGGCCTGGCATACTTGTAGAATTGTCCTTTGTCAGGCAAAACAACATTTTTAACTTTAATGGTCTCAACTTTCTCAATGACTGAACATTTGACCTTATAAACAGCCTTAACAAATTTCTGTTTAGGCTTAGGCACAAATGTCTCCTTTCTAGCCTTAGAAGGACTACCAGTCTTAGACCTATCATGCTTCTTGTTATTCACATGCTGACGAGGAGTAGTCTTATCATTGGAAACATGCTTACCATTAAAATAAGCATACATCATATTAAAAGCACAAGACATACAATTAGAAACACCGCATGCTTTATGAGAGTGATTAACAGCAGGCAATTTATGCATGGTAGATATGGCATTTTTGTTATCCAACTCATATGTGTCTGAGTTAGTCTCAGTTGCTTTCACAACTTTGACTGGAACTTTCGACACACTTGACTTGGAAAAAACCTTCTCATTAGCATGATCTTCAGCACATATTTCTTCTTGAATAACAGAAGAGGTCGCATCAAATGGTTCAGCAATTGATGCTTTATAGAGGGGTTCATCAACACCCTTAAGCATATATGGTACTTCCCTACCTTTAGCACATACATGAGGAGGGGAGTTTATGCCTAACTCTCCAATAGCAGCATTGTAATCATAACCTATTCCAGATGTTTGATTAACAGCTTGCTTACTGTAGAACTCTTTAGCCTTCGAACAAGAATTGAAGTAGGCTCTAACCTTAGTCTCAAGACCGGTGATCTTGTCTTTGAGAATAGTTTCGAGTTGTCTATAACAGTCAACTCTATTCTCTAGATAAGATACTTGTTCTTTTAACTTGTCTTGATTAATGTGCACAAGTCTTAATTTATTGACCTCTTTCTCAAGGTCTTTGATCTGCTGACTTAACAGTTCATTATCACGACGAGCACAATCTAAGGAACCTCCTAGATGATAAACTAATTCAGCATCAGTAAATTTTACCTCTTTTCTTGACGATGAAGCTTATCCATCAATAGCCATAAGAGCAAGATTCTCATCTTCTTCATCTTCACTATCAGTATCATCCCAGCTTCTTCCCTTTGCCAGGTAAGCCCTCTCAGAATTACTCTTCTGATTTGAATCATAAGAGTTCTTCCTTACTTGCTTTGGCTTCCTTCATTCTGTGGCAAAGTGTCCCAACTCATTGCAGTTATAGCATCTAATGGTGCTCCGATCAACCATCCCTGTTTTGTATCCACCACTACTGGTGTTAGAGGATGAAGATCCACCTGTCTGGAATCTGTTGTAGTTGAACTTGTACTTGAACTTGGGATTTCTCTTGAATCTGACATTGGAGAATCTCTTGACAATTTGGGCCATTGACTCATCTTCCAATTGCTCCAGCTCTTCCAAGTAATAAAAATCATCACTAGATTGATTTGTAGTAGGAGGATCATATTCTGCTACTATCACATTTTCCTCAGCCTTGGAAAACTGTACCATTCTCTCCGACTGTTGAGATTGTTGTTGTTGTTGACCTTCAGCTATAAGAGCAGTAGATGTGCTGACCATTCTATCTTTCCCGTAGACTTCCTTTTGCTATATCTTCTCCAACTCATAGGTTTTCAACACACCATAGAGTCTATCCAAAGAAATCTCACTCAGATCTCTAGCTTCTCTAATGGCAGTGATTCTATGTTCAAGATGAGTTGGCAGTGTTAAAAGGAACTTTTTGTTGACCTCCCTGATTGAATAATATTTTCCATTTATGTTCAGGTTATTGATCAATGCATTGTACCTCTCAAACACTTCAGAAATTCCTTCTCCTGGATTTGATTTAAAATGTTCATACTCAGAGGTTAGGATCTCCAACTTGTTCTCCCTAATTTCCTATGTGCCTTCATTAATCACCTCAATACTTTCCCACACGTGTTTGGAATTTTTACAGTTCATCACATGTCTGTTCATCAAGAGATCAAGGGAATCAATTAATATTAATTGAAGGCTGACATCCAAGGAGGCTTCTTCCTTTTCAGCAGGAGTAAGATCTTCAGGCTCTTTTGGATAGGTTCTAGCTTTGGTAATCACACCATCATCTTCTATCACCTCTGGTTCAATAACCATCGGAGTTTTTGGACCCTTCTTTAACAAGTTCAGATATTTGGGATTTGCAACTTGTAAAAATAATAGCATCTTCTTCTTCCACGTGATATAATTTTCTTTATCAAATAGTGGAATTTTAACGGTTCCAACTTTTTGTGAAGTCATTATGAATTTTTGAATAAATAAAAATTCAAGGAGTTGAAAAATCACAAAAGTCTAGGATCTTGTTTTGTTCGTTAATCAGAAGGCTATGATACCAATTGTTAGGTCCCAATGTGTTTGTAGAAGGGGGGGTTGAATACAAACAGTACTGAATAATCGAATTAAATGCGGAATAAAAAAAATGAAACAAAATTCAAGTTAAATAATAATATTATTAAACTTGAAAGGTGTTACAACAACTGTATCGATTACAAGGAATTAATCTCAAATTAATTATCACAAATTTAGAATAAATTCGACATGAATTTTTTCTATTTTTGCAATAATTAGAATCAAATGCTGAACGAGATTTGAGATTAAGTTCTAGGGATTTTGATCCGCTAGATTGTTACACAAGAACAAGATAAAGATTTCTAGTGGTTTGGATTTAACTTTACAAACTAGAAATTTGATCTTGAAATTAGCAGAGAAGATGAAATATTTGTTCTGCTTCTTTTTCTTTTTGTTCTCGAGTTCTGTTGTGTTGGATAGATGGATTGACTTCTGCTGCTTCTCTTCTTTTTAAACTAATCAACAGACTTGAATGAACTTGAGTGACAATAGGTGAGACAATGCAATTGTACTAGCAAGACAATCTGTTCAACTGGAGAGACTTTCGGTATGAATATTGTTTGTACTAGCAAGACAATCTGATTGAACTAGCAAGACAATCCTCTTCCAGTGTAACTTTCAGCAAGACAATTATTTGTACTAGTATGACTTTCGGTATGACTATTGATTGTCATACCGATTGTCATATTAGTACAATCAGATTGTCTTGTTGAATTTAAATAGATTTTAATCCGATTTAAATTCTGAAAATTCTTAATATTAATTCTGAATTAATTAATCAATTAATTCAATTAATAAATAAATTAATCTTTGCAGATATAATTTATTTTCTTAATTAAATTATATGACTTAATTAATTAATAGAGAATTAATACTAATCTTGAGCAGCAACCATTCTTCTGAATATCTTCTGAAAATCACTGAAAATTATGAATCAATTCCACCACTTCAATGTTGACACTCGATGTACTGTCTGGTTCATGAGTGACTAACTTCCGCGACGTTTCTTCATGTCTTGACTTTGATACTTGATTTTCTTCAGATTAAATCCTTGTAATTATCTGATACCCTGACGAGATCTCTCTGTCACTTGATTAAATCCACAATCTTGATTTATATCACTAAGGCATGATCAATTTCTTGAACTTCTTCCAGTGAATAAATTCCTCAAGTCTGTAGATGAACCTTGTTTCTGAATCCTTTGACAGATATTATTTTGCGAGATCTCTTTGACGGTAGATCCACTATTTACTTATTACATTCTTATTTGAGTTGAGTTAAATCCTCGAATATACAAATAGGCTATGAAATATGCCTTACAAGCAATGATCGCATTAAGGGGAAAATGAATATTTAAAAAAACACTTCAACCACAACACATTAAGAATGATTAGCAATGATCGCATTAAGGGGAAAATGAATATTTAAAAAAACACTTCAACCACAACGCATTAAGAAATTAGAGGCTAAACAAACTAGTAATTGTTACTAAAAAATGCGCCTAGCATAAATTTTATAAAAAATAGCAAAATAAAAGCCAACTATGGAATTGAAGATAGTTTATGGGGATAAATAAATTTTATGGATCAACATAATTAACAAGGCATATCAAGCAGGATAAAAAATACAATATTAAACTAGCAAAATAAAGATTAAAAAAAATCCTGGTGATTGCAAATTTTGCTGGAACCGAGCAAACAAATATATAAACATCGAAATTGCCTGAATCAATTAGAGCAAAAAGGAATTGAATAAAATTAATAGATTATGTAAGTTTTGGCACCACCATTTTATTTCCGAGGATATATATCTTATGGAATCAACTCTTTTTTCTACTGACATCTCAAATTTTAGTGTGACTGATTACCCAACATGACATGACATGAGAACTCAGTTTAAGCATGGAATCATGTATATTAGGGCAAAAATTTCATTCCAACAGTGATCCAAATTTGGATCTGTGATCCAAATTAATGTTCACTTATCCAAATTTGGATCACTTGATTTAATATAAAATAATGGTTTTGTTATTTGTAATTTATGAGATTTTAAATTGATTTTTGATTATTTAAATATATATTTAATAACATGATATAATTAATAGTTAACAAAAATTTATTTTTAAAATAAAACTTAAAATAATGAGAAAACATAATTTTATTAAAATTTAAAAATAAAAATAAAGAGGCACATATTGCATTTAGAGATTCATTAATTAAGCATTTATGGGAAGAATATACTAATTCGAAATATTAGTGTATATCAATGATATTTTGTATGTTAATTATTGGAATAAATGTGTTTTTCGTGAATTAAGTGGATAATTTTAATATTTTTATGTGTATTAATTTTTTTTGATTTAACTAATTCATGAAATGTTATATAAATTGTTAATAATGATTAAATAATAAATTTAAGATAAAATTGCTTAATATGATATTTATATATTATTATATATAAAAAGTAATTTGGATCAAATACTTGGATCACACTGTGAAGTTGTTCAGAAATTTGGATTAGTATTTGGATCAGTTGGTGATCCAAATTTGGATTTTTGGAGCACAACTGTTGGAGATGGCCTTAGAACTCGATTTAGGGAGGGAACGTTCAAATCCTCTCAAACCCATTTTTTTAATTTAAATATCTGTTATTGGTATTGATATTAGTTTTGGTTATATTTTTTTATTGATCATTTCACTTTAAAATTTTAGTGCGACTATTTACTTAACACCATCCACAATATATAGGCATACGACATATTTTTTCCATCTCAAAATTTGTAACCGCCTTAAAAAGAGGTTTTCAAGCAGAATCGTTTCGGTCTTAATAAATTGCATAAGAGAAGAGACGCCGTATTTTAAAAAAAAAGTAATTTTTTTATCCAATTGTCCTCGCTCTTTTCTATAAAAAAAATAATCTACAAAAATAACTATATGAACTGTATATAATAACTACAATTAATACATTAATACTCTAATTTATAACTCTCACAAATATATTTTTTAATTAATCTGACAAATTAAGTCAAATATATACCACAACAACGCATCACTTTGTCAAGTCTAAGACTTATACCAAAAATAAGGTAGGTCATACATACACATTTGCAATAACTTTTTATACATCAATTAAGAAGTAATATTCACCTGATACGGCTGCGTGCAAGTAATATTCTTGTGATACACCCAACACTCACCTACACTACACATCACAAAGGTATATATATACGTCAATAGATAAGTTAAAAGATGTATGAATCGGTATGCTACATGCTCGTAACATAGGGGCGAATACGCCTAATAACTATTTTCGATTACATGCATTGCGTTAAAATACTCCTTTCTTCCAATTCATTTCTATTAAGTTTTTTCCAATATTTGATATATATTTTAAGGTAAGTATAAACTATAATTTTATAATTTATTTGTAAAACTTTTATTTTCTGAATTAAATTTTACATCATATTTTATTTAGATGAAAAAATAATTAAAATAATAATATTTTAAAGAAGCATTATAATATGTATGGAGTCCCAGTCCCCCAATATATACATTTTAAAGGAATAGTGGTTGTAGTTTTTCAATAAATAAGCCACATTCGCTCAAATAGACGGGCTTATGTTTAGCAGGGGATGAAACTTGATTGGTGGTAGCCGAGATATGAGAAGAGACCGAAGGATTGTGGGTGGGAGTCTATTATTAAATGAAATCAAAGGAAGAGATGGTAAGATTTTAGATAACTTAGTAGCCTTAGAACATCTTCGAGAGATTAGCTAAATAAATTGTTATAGTCAAAATTTGGTATTAAATTATTTGGTGTCTAATACGGGTCAACTGAAATTGAACTGGGGCTAAATAGAAGAATTAGTTTTTAGGCTGCAACGCCTCGCCCAAAGGGTAAGACGCGCCCTACATTGGATGATGCAAGAAATATGAGTCATTTAGAAGTAAGATGACAATGGGTTCACCCCGTAGAGTGAGGACGCAGTTCAATGGTTGGACACACTCTCATTAAATGAAATGCAGGATATGGATTATCTATGTGTTTAGATTACAATACAAGGGAGAATGTGTGCATTCCACGGGATGAGGACGCGTTCTAGCCTAGGGAGATGCATACTTTTGGATTTATTTGGATAGTGGGGCTTATCCTCATCTAAGACAAGGAAACCAAGGACAAGTTCAGGACAAGGCAAGTATGGAAGGAGCAATGGAGGATTATTTTCACTAATATATTTGATGTAGGTACTTTTTGAAAAATTCTCTCCTTGAGTCGGTCAATGAGGGGATGTCCGTGAAAAGTTTGAAGACCTCCAGGGGTATTTCTGATGATTGAAGACCTCATCCTGCATTCAATGGGTGTCCTCACTGGGGATGCGGGGTTAATATTGGTGTGTGCTTTGGAAGCTCTGTTCTTGCATTCAACGGGTGTCCTCATTGGAGAACTTTGGAGTCATCTTGCAATTTGCATCCAAGAACTTGGGATCACATGTCCTGCTATGTGGTGGGTTTTCCTCATTCGGGGGACAAGAATGCGTCTGGCAATTGGGGTCAACCGTGGCTATACCTGCGTTCACAAATCAATGGATATTGTTGTAGCAGAGTGTTATTCTTGCGGAGGGAATTGGGGTTAACCGTGACTATCCTTGAAGTCCTAAGGTTACGAATGAGCCTTGGGCCTTAGCGGTTGGGCTTCATAGTTGGACATTCATAAAGCTAGCGGAAGATGGATTTTAGAAGGACTTCTACCAGGAATTGGAATAAGAAGTCTAAGTCCATTAGATTTCTTATTCCGCAAGAACTACGTCATACTTGATCCTTATATAAAGGGTACGTAGGCACATTGAAATGGGTGGGAAGCGAGAACCTTAAGGAGCCACCATTAACCCTAATCAATCTCAGCCCCCAATTCATCACAATCACCACATTTCTCTCACCTTTCAGGTGAAGAACCACCATCGTAGAACTTGATTTCGGCGACAAACCTCAAATTTTATTGTTACCAAATTTCCCGGTCAACAAATTGGTGCTAGAAGGAGGGGTGTCGATCAAGATCATAATATCAGGAGGAAGAGACGTCTCATCACGATGAAGGTTCTTTAACGCGAGAATTGAAGGATATCTATGGAGGAGGTTGCAAATAACGACCATGAGGGAGATCCATGAATGACTATTTTCAGCCATGGGGATTGAAGAAGATTTGAATGTAGTAGCCGTGATTATATGGGATATCCATGGATGACGATTTACATCCATGTGGGTTACGTTTGCAGCCATGGCTAGTCATTATCTTTTAGTCGATCCCTCAAGGTAACACTCAACTAGTTTTGTTATGCTTTTCTTTATTTATTTCTTGGACTTGTGTAGGAAAGAGATTCTGCACAAAGGAGATCCCAAAAAGGACACGCCTTGATTAAGAAATCCGGGGCCTAAGCGATTTCCAACAAATTTCGGAAGAACTCACCGACTGGACACATTTGTCCCTCTAGAACGTGTCCTCTAGGTAACATTTAAAGTTCCATATTAATTGTGTTTCTTGCAGATAGGGAATCTTATCTTAATAAGATCTCAAGAGTTACCAAGCGTTGCATCGCAATCTCCTAGGGTGCGCTCTATATTTGGTAGGTGTCCTGAGGATCATTTCACTCTCAGGATGCGCCCTCGACTGTATGCAAAAGATTCTGATTAAAACATCTTGAGGATCAGATGACTTCTAATGACTACATGAATAATTGCTCGATTGGAGCCAATTAATCATCCTTGAAGACAAGTCCTTTCTTAGGGCGTGTAACACCCCCAAATCCGGGGTCGAGGATCCGGGTTGTCACGAGTTCCATTTCCCTTAATAACACCCAATCTTAATAATTAATCAACTACTCTGTACTGTGACCCCACAATAAACACACACACCACACGTTATAGTCTCAGAGATGAACATCCAAAAATAATCACAAGTCATTTTATTCCACAATTATCTGCCAATACACCTTAAAAGGTTTTCTGAATAAATTTACATTTTCTTTGCCATTATTACAATTCATAAATATACATAATCTGATACATCAAAAGTTGAAAGCCTAGCCTATTGGTAGTTCCTACCTCAGCTACAGCGACATCAACGCCTATAGGAAACTGCGGAACGTTTCCTATCCGCTCGCGAATTAGGAGCTTGGTCATGTTCATCTTGCCTATCTGATGTTGTGTGATGAAAGAAGAAAGCAAGGGTGAGCAGCAAGCCCACCAAAATAATATTTATAATAACTTACAATATATGAGCATTCTCATAGTACTCAAGAAAGTCTTGGTTAAGAAGAAATGAACCAAGTTGATATCTTAATGCGATGAAGTCGCAAAATATTCAGTATATATATACATATATACTTTTTAAAATATTGGAAGTCCTCTTCCATGCATAATACACACAGAGTTCCAGTGTATAATTGTATAAAAATATCGTTGCAAGGTGATTTCATATATCTAACCTTGTCTCAACGTTTTTCTGAAAATCTTTGACATGCATAAGATAATCATTTACTAGATATAAGTTTAAAAGATGAAGTTACAAGATACTCCAATATACTTATATCTTTTCCAAATACTACTTGAACTACCACCGTTCAAGTTATAATTAGTTCAAAGGTTCATCATATAGATGAGACTACATGATAATACTTGAATAGATTCAATCTTTGAAATATTATTGAATGAAATGAAGTTACGAGATACTTCATTAAGTCCCGATATATATATACACCTATATATATATCTCTCATACATTTCCTGAAAACCTCTGTCATGTAAAGTATGAACAGAGTTGCAATATCCAATGAATTTGGAAAGAAAAGAAATTTTGGCATAAACCTGATATCTTGCTGATCAGGCAAAGATACCAATAAGTAACCTTTTCTACTAGTAGATGGATGAATCCCCCACCGGTCATCACCCTGGCCACATAAGGACCTTGTGCTGGACCGCCACCCGGCCTCTTACGCGTTGATGGACTGCCACCCAGCCACTTACACTTTGATAGACCGTACCCCGGCCTGTCGCTTATGCCGACTCAATTAGATGGGCTTACTTCCCGAACGTTGGGTAAGTAATCAATTCATTTATTTTCTCAAAACAGCAACCACGTTGCGAATGTAAAATACACCACAGAGCTGGATCCCCCAGGTTTTGAGCGAGTATTTAAATCCCCTTTGAAAGGAAGATCTTAAATTTAAAAAAAAATGAGTTTTGGGGTCCACTCTATCTTTTAAAAATCATTTTGAAGATTCGAAAACACTTTAAAGAGTGTTTGGAGTAATGTTGATTTAATGAAGTAAATCAGTCCCAATATATTTAGAAAATATATGAATATTATTATTTAAATAATATTCCCATAGAGAATAATCTTATAAAAATATTCGAAGTAGAAGTTTTAAAACTTATACTTGAAATGGATATTAAATAACCAAAGATATACTTATATGAAAGTACTATCTTTATTTGAATAATCGAAAATAAGTTTGATTATCGAAACATTATTCTTTAATAAAATAAAGAATATTATTAAATAATAAGCGGAGTCATAATATCTCGAATGAATATTATAAATAATATTCATTAAATAAAATAAAGGAGTCAATACATCCTCAAATGACTATCCAATTAACAATCATTAAATAATATAAACGGAGTCATAAGCCCTCGAATGAATATTCGAAATAATATTCAATAATAAAATAAAGGATTCATAAGTCCTCGAATGAATATTCAAATAATATTCATTAAATAAAATAAAGTTATCGAATAAACCTTATTCGATTAATAGTTTGGAAAACTATAACCATATATAAATATATATATATATATATTTAAAATCTACTCGGGATCCTCGACTCCCGGTTTTAGAAAATGTTTTCACCTTTGGGTCCCTATACTAAGGGTATATGCAAATTACCGCTATTCTCTAGCATAGGTATTATCAACTGAACCAACAGATATATATGGCAAGAATACGAAACAGGCATGCATATATATACCATATCAGCATGCTTCAATATATCGCAACATTTGCTAATTAACCAACATGCATCTATCGCAAGATAATGCATATACACATATACATCACAACAACAGTATAACGGATAGAAAACTTGCCTGAGCGACTGGGGGTTACGAATGGCTCGGGACGAGTCTGGTAACCTATAAACAACAAGTAAGTTGGAATTAAACCAAAGTCACTTGTAAATCTATACTCTAACCAACTTAGACTCTGACGCTCGTTTTGCGCTTACTGATTCTCTTAAGTCACTCGAGTCCCCTCGGCTCCACCATTTTTAATAATTTAACCATTACGAGTTTTAAGGCGATTCCTTTGCGAGTGTCTTACCAACTGCCTATTACACCCTAAATAAATGTTTCATACTTCAATTAGTCCTTTAAGGTCTTTAACCTCTGTTTCAAAGTAAGGCGAGGGGTAAGGGTTCGTTCGCGAAATGCCGTTACTTAAAACGGTCGTTTCTCCTAAACCGTACATCGGAATCAAACGAACAACATATCAAAACGAAGCTCGTAACATGAGCTATCTAAACATGGCAATGGTCAACATCTAGCAGGGCGTTCTCGGGTCCTAATGTTATGAACAAAAGCAGTCTAAAGTAAATCGGACATTACGACGGCTATGTTTACGCGATTTCCCAAATTTAAACCAACTCAAAACAACCACAATTCAACCCCAATTCATAATCCAATCCAAACTCCATCCAAAATACATTACAACAGCCCCAAACCAACTCATTATAATCCATTTACTTACTCCTAAAACTTGAATTTAAACTATACTACATTCTTTAACCAATCTTAAGATTTCAACAATTCAATCACCACCATTCCAACCCAAACTCTTAAACAAACATGCTTCAAGCTACTCTTTACCCTAACAACCAAAATCAACGTAGTATACAAATTAAAGCTAGGGTTTGGAGATGATATACCTTCCTTGAAGTGGTGTGAGTAGCTAGGAAGCCTTAAGAAGCCTTGAGGAGTCTTAGGAAAGCTTGGACTTTTAAAGGAAAATCAAGAAAAATAAAGTTAAAACCTTGAAATCACTATTCATTGTCTTCTTCATTGATTAATTGGAGAAGATAGAGAATGAATTGGTGGCTTAAACTCATAATATAACCATAACTATGCATAAGGAACACTAGGGAATTATCTTACCAATTTAGGAAGCTTGGATCTTGGATTTTGAAAAATTTTCCCTTTGAAATAGTAAAAAGCCGAGAGCAATGTTCTTGGTGATGAGAAAATAGAATTTTATTTTGGTGAAAAATGATTTGTTTGGCTTGGTTGATTTGGTTTTGTTTTTGTGTTAGTTAATTACCTATTTAACCTTGGACTTTGTGTGGTTCTAATTCAACCACACCTCCTTCCTTCCCATGTCATGCTTATGTCATGCTATGATGTCATCTTTCCCTCTTTGTCCTCTTCTCATTGGTTGGGTGACATCATCCTCTCTAATCCCCTTGATTAACTTCCTAATTGTTTGCCTAATGACCGCTGATCTGTTATACGGTTCGCTTAACTTTCGTTTTCGTTTATCGTTTGAGGGATCATACCCGGGATCTTATTACTTAGGTTCCCTTAACCTTTCTCAATATATTATATTCCTTTTATGATCCTCTCTTATAATCCTTTAATTTAAATCCTTTTTATCCTGTTACCTTATACTCAATTATTTCCGTATCTAGTGGATTTCCGGGAAAAATCAAAGTGTTCGGAATTGGATTCTGACGATCTTTACATACACTTATATACCATATAGAGTGCCAATAAAATCTCTGAATATCCATACCAGAACCCCGACATAGTGTGGCATGAAAAGTTTTCCCATTCAGAAAAAACACTATTCATAAGGGTTTCAAAAATTTCCAAAAATTGGGGTTATTACAGTCTCCCCTCCTTAAATGGATTCCGTCCCGGAATCAGATAGAAAATGAATAGGGATACTCTCTTAGCATTGCACTTTCTAACTCTCGAGTAAATTTTCCCATATTGTGGTCCCACCACCAAACTCTGCCTAGTTTGATAATCCTTCTCCTAAGCACTTGTTCCTTTTCACTCTATAACCCTTCCTGGTTGCTCTATATAGGTTACGTCGGGTTGCATGTCTATGCGCTCATATGCCCCTATTTATCTGGCATCTGAATTACACTTCCTTAATATTGATACGTGAAACACGTTACGACCTGCTACATGTTCGGGGTTAGGGCTAGCTCATATGCTATCTTCCCAATACGTCTTAATATATCCAAGGGTCCAACAATTCGTGGACTTAGCTTTCATTTCTTTCTGAACTTCATCCTTCCTTTCCAAGGAAATACCTATAACAACATTAGGTCCCCTACTTCCTATTCCTTGTCCTTTCGTGTCAAATCAACATATGTATCATGTCCATCTTGGGCTACTACCAGCAATCCTCTGATTAGATCTATCATATCCTTGGTCCTTTGGACTACTGCGGGTCCGAGCATCTTGTGCTCTACAACTTCATCCTAACATAAGGGGGATCGACATTGTCTTCCCTCAAAAATCTCATAAGACAACATCTCGATACCTGGCATATGATCTATTGTCGTAAGAAACTTAATCCGTGTTAAGTGATCATTCCAATTTCTTTCAAATCTATTGCACAGACTCTCATTATAACTTTTAGCATTAGAGCTTTTGCTTCTCAATACCCATTCTTTTCCAGTTCGTAATCGCTACTACCTTACGTTCCTAATATTATACTGGTTATACTTCTGCTCGTTAGCGTTCTATAACCTTTTAATAACCACGTCACCCTTAGTATCACGAATGTGTTTCCATTCCGAATACTACCACAACTTTATTACTCCTTTTTCAGCTGTTTCTATTTTCCAAAATTTGATTAATCATATAGTAGTAAAAAAAATCATTGAGAGATCACTATGATCATGAACACTTGTTACATTGCATAGTTAGTACAGAAGGTGGCCAGCCTTTAGTACTTGACAACCAATTAAACAATAGCTGGTATCCTACTCGGCTTCTATCACACAGATCGAAAGTCATTCGGCAATACCTCCCCTTCTGGAAGGGTTGTTCTTCTCAGTTTATATGAAATGAAAAGAAGAGAAAATAACGAACTGAAGAGAATTGTATATACGTAAAAAAAAATTATTGCCATAAAATATCTGGCTTGGAATCTACCTCTGAACTATAGAGGTTTGTCATAGGAGAACAAAACATATGTGTATATATATATCAACATCAAGTATTATCGCATCGCATTTCGCATGCTTAAATATTTTTGCTATTCCGTCCATCATTCTATGAACCCATGCTCTTCCTCGAGCTTATACACAATCACCTTTGAAACTCCCTCGACATCGAAAATCGAATCTGGGATCTCATTCTATATATCACCGTTACTAGGATTCTATGCTCGCACCGCAACCTTCCTCATATAGTAACACGACTCCCTATTGATAAGAAGGAATAAATATTCAATAGGTAGATACTTTACTTAATTAGTCTATCAATGATAACTTATACACTACCACGACCCGATTAGTGGTACTTCATCTCAACATCCATTCCAATACAGCTCTCACGGTTGTAATCAGCTCATTACTCGCAGAATCATTGCTGCCTTACTATGGTCCACCACTGACCTACTGTCGTCATTCACGTTCCTCGAAATCTTAATAGCTAACCATACAGAGTCCATACCTGTCGTATCAAATTCTTCTAAGGAGGTAACATAATCACCATTCATGATTCATGAAGAATACTCCTGATCCTGACGTACATTCATGACATGAAGCTGATAAAATTGCAGAAGAGTTTCAATGAAAGCAACGATAGCAGGTTAATACCATTATTAACCATATGTCTTTATTAGGAGACATGAAGCTCAAAGGTTCATTTAGTCCTTTCGTAACATGGTCCTGGCTTATCTTAAGATATGACCTTCTAAGATAGATAGCCCGCTCACGGTGATTACAAAAATTAAACCTTTACCAAACTACTATTACGGTTGGGTATTGCACAGTCATCAGAAGGAATGTCAATCTTTTAAACCATAATACAACCTTTACGGCTTCAACCATTATCACTGTATTCCTTTGGCACAAGTGCCTATAATTATCCTCTTACCTTTAAAGTGTCGGCCACCTCTTTGGCCTTTCCTGATAGTAAAATTTCCTTACAGTCAATGTCATTTTAACCACCTCCAAATAAATTTTCTACCTCATTTCAATCACTGCTTATGTGAAAATGCTTTTCTTTAATATTTGATGAGTAAATAAAAAAAATATCACCATTTTTCATAAGTTATTGCCTCAATCTTTAGAGGTTAATCACTGTCATGACTGACTCTCAATCATACTTAGAACATCTTTTATCTTAGGTCCTAATTGCCCTGAACAATTTCGACCTCTACTGGTTCGATCCATACTTTCTCATGGTTTAACACGTGCCCCACTTGGCATCATTATAATTATGTCATATTTCCTTTATCAACATTTTTATTCTTGAGAATTTCGAATATTACCTTTCTCCTTGTAAAACCTCTAAGGTTATCCTTGAATCGTTCCTCCTGTATTCCCTAGATACAGGGCATATCAAAATACCATTTACTAATACTAAAACCATTGTCTATATACTTCTGGAAAATTTCTCCACTGATTCTTAAAGGTTGTTGTTACCTTAACCCTTTCCAAATCATACTGTCAAAACTCATACTGTCCATATTAAGGGTGAAATGCCAACCTTTATGTATTCCCCTAAGATTCATTTTAAGTTACCGATGTTCTATCCGTAATTCCACCTTTAAAAGGTACCTGCATCCTTCCATGGATAAATCAAGTCATATATCCCTGATAAGGGTGTCTCATTCAATCATTCCCACCTCGATAGTATATGCCTAATTTCACAATAATATCTGTATACAAAATGAGGTTAATAAAAATGGCCTCCAAAAGATAACAATGGTTATCCGCTTTTCTTGCCTAATCTGGTAACGATAACAAGGATGTTCTGGAAGATATTGGTCGTGTTCAACGTGAACTTCTTCTTAATAATTCCTTATTTACTTTTGTTGTTTATCTCAACAGTCATCTCAATGTTGGGATATCTTTCATACCTGGCGTCTCCCTTTCTGGGTATCAAGCCACCGGTCTTACACTTCACATTCTTGAAGGTCACTTCCTTCATCCAATTTTCCTAATTTCTTACTTCCTTGTCTCCTCGGTCTATCCGCGTCTCATTATTTATCCTTCGAACTATCTCAAGGTTTCCTCGAATCCTCCCAACTTACAGGGGATAAAATATATGTATCTCTTATGCCTTCAACCATCAATTTTAACTCATGGTGAATCACCCTCATCCTGACGAATACATACTTTTCTATTTCTATTGCTACGAGTCTTTAGGGTTTCCTCATACCCAACTCCCTTATCATACCTCAAACTCTATTGCCTTTATATTCCTTTCCACTTCAGTTTCTTTTTATTTTCCTTTCTCTTGTCATTATTTCATGAACCAACACAACATAAGCATTGATTTCAAACATCCCGTCATTCTGGATTCGTGTCCTCAGAACGAATCTTGACAACTTTTACAACTTAGGTTCATAATTCATCATACTCGTCCGCCTTTGTTCTGGCTCTAAAGCTTTTACACTATCTCCATAACCTTGGGAAGTACTTTCCTGAAAACAATTGACTGAACTTTAATCAGTTTATTGTAACCTCTGGCTCCGTGCCTTCCTTGGACTTTCACCAGCGGGTGGTCTCTCTCTTAGGAGGGTAAGTGACAAAAACACTCTTTTGTGATTCGTCAATCATTTAGAATCTCCAATGATTCCTGTATTTCCTTTAGCCAGGCTTTTGCCTCGACTGGGTCAGCTTGTTCCTTAGAACTCGGAGAGCTTAGTGACTTAAAGGTCCTGAAAGAATTTCTCACCGCATTGTTTCCTCAGGGTGGTGGTTGGGGATAATAGTCTAAGTTCTGTCTAGACAGGTCCATAAATTGCCGTATACGAGTACCGTCTCGGGTCTCCTTTCCTTACTCGACTTTCTATTTCCTTAGTATGAAATATTTCATCCTTCTCCCATACTTGGGGTTATTTTATACATTTTAAATCATCATTTTCCACTTCATTATATTATGGGTTCATTCTATCTTGATGGCGACCTCCCTGACTAACACGTTCAGGTTTTGCTCTAAATCTTATTCCTCAAACTAGCTTTCATCTAGGATCTCATCTTTAAGCTCTTGAACATTTGGAACCCAAATTCTGTAGGAATACCTCATTATTCCCTTATCATCTTTCTCGGTATTAATCTTTTATCTAATTGTTGGCTCTCTGCCTTCATTCATCACTTTTTCTCGCACAATATGTTCTTTTCCAATATTTCGGACTGTATTGCAATCTCAAACAGCTTTTCGGTATCGGCTCCGGTTACCTTCACTTCTATTTCCATTTTCTCAAAATCTCTTGTAAACTCTCTCAAAGACATTATCATCTTGAGTCTCTCCTTTTTACTAAGGGCATCAGCCACCACATTGGCTTTCCCCGCATGATAAAGAATCTCATAATCGTAATCCTTGATTAGCTCAAATCACCTCATTTGGCGCATGTTGAGCTCTTTTCTACGTGAAAATGTACTAGAGCACTTATGGCTTAGATAATTCTCGCACTTCACTCCATACAAGTAGTGCCTCCAATCTTTAGGGCAAAACTATTGCCACGAGCCCAAGCTCATGGGTGGGGATATCGAATTTTATATTCCCTTAATTGTCTTGACGCGTACGCGAGTACCTTGTTGTGTTGTATAAGAGCACCCTAATTCCTTATGAGAAGCGTCAATACAAACCACAAAATCTCCTTTTTCCATCTGGCAATGCCAACATAGGGGCCGCCACCAACCTTTGCTTTAGTTGTTAAAATCTTTTCTCGTATGTCTCTGTCCATTCAAATTTCTTAGTCTTACGAGTAAGCCACGTCAAAGGGGCTACTATCTTTACAAACTTGAACGAACCTCTGGTAGTGACCGGCCAATCCTACCTCTGGGAGTTGCCCTAACCATGGTCATCAATTCCTCAGTGGTCCTTTATTCATTCTTGTCAGGATCCTTCACGGGATCCTCCTCGGCAACAATCCCTTCTAGGACAACACCCTCAACCGCTACATCCTCAATAGGAACATCATCTGATCCCGCGTTAGGACGCTCTATCGGATCCATAATCTGATCTCCAATAACTTAATAAAACATCATCGCGTTGTTGCTTCTCAACCTCAGGGTTTGGAGTCCCGCTACCATATACGATAACGAACTATGCTTCTATCACAATATTTATAAGGGTTCCCATAAGGGTTTTAACTGTCAGTACTACGTTAGGTAGTCCGACTATGAACTTGGCAAGAGTTCTTATTATCTTAGTGAACTTATTATCTTAACGTCACATCATCTCTGAGGTTTATAACGCTTAGCTCTGATACCACTTCTGTAACACCCCCAAATCCGGGGTCGGAGATCCAGGTTGTCACGAGTTCCATTTCCCTTAATAACACCCAATCTTAATAATTAATCAACTACTTTGTACTGTGACCCCATAATAAACACACACACCACACGTTATAGTCTCAGAGATGAACATCCAAAAATAATCACAAGTCATTTTATTCCACAATTATCTGCCAATACACCTTAAAAGGTTTTCTGAATAAATTTACATTTTCTTTGCCATTATTACAATTCATAAATATACATAATCTGATACATCAAAAGTTGAAAGCCTAGCCTATTGGTAGTTCCTACCTCAGCTACAGCGACATCAACGCCTATAGGAAACTGCGGAACGTTTCCTATCCGCTCGCGAATTAGGAGCTTGGTCCTGTTCATCTTGCCTATCTGATGTTGTGTGATGAAAGAAGAAAGCAAGGGTGAGCAGCAAGCCCACCAAAATAATATTTATAATAACTTACAATATATGAGCATTCTCATAGTACTCAAGAAAGTCTTGGTTAAGAAGAAATGAACCAAGTTGATATCTTAATGCGATGAAGTCGCAAAATATTCAGTATATATATACATATATACTTTTCAAAATATTGGAAGTCCTCTTCCATGCATAATACACACAGAGTTCCAGTGTATAACTGTATAAAAATATCGTTGCAAGGTGATTTCATATATCTAACCTTGTCTCAATGTTTTTCTGAAAATCTTTGGCATGCATAAGATAATCATTTACTAGATATAAGTTTAAAAGATGAAGTTACAAGATACTCCAATATACTTATATCTTTTCCAAATACTACTTGAACTACCACCGTTCAAGTTATAATTAGTTCAAAGGTTCATCACATAGATGAGACTACAAGATAATACTTGAATAGATTCAATCTTTGAAATATTATTGAATGAAATGAAGTTACGAGATACTTCATTAAGTCCCGATATATATATACACCTATATATATCTCTCATACATTTCCTGAAAACCTCTGTCATGTAAAGTATGAACAGAGTTGCAATATCCAATGAATTTGGAAAGAAAAGAAATTTTGGCATAAACCTGATATCTTGCTGATCAGGCAAAGATACCAATAAGTAACCTTTTCTACTAGTAGATGGATGAATCCCCCACCGGTCATCACCCTGGCCACATAAGGACCTTGTGCTGGACCGCCACCCGGCCTCTTACGCGTTGATGGACTGCCACCCAGCCACTTACACTTTGATAGACCGTACCCCGGCCTGTCGCTTATGCCGACTCAATTAGATGGGCTTACTTCCCGAACGTTGGGTAAGTAATCAATTCATTTATTTTCTCAAAACAGCAACCACGTTGCGAATGTAAAATACACCACAGAGCTGGATCCCCTAGGTTTTGAGCGAGTATTTAAATCCCCTTTGAAAGGAAGATCTTAAATATAAAAAAAATGAGTTTTGGGGTCCACTCTATCTTTTAAAAATCATTTTGAAGACTCGAAAACACTTTAAAGAGTGTTTGGAGTAATGCTGATTTAATAAAGTAAATCAGTCCCAATATATTTAGAAAATATCTGAATATTATTATTTAAATAATATTCCCATAGAGAATAATCTTATAAAAATATTCGAAGTAGAAGTTTTAAAACTTATACTTGAAATGGATATTAAATAACCAAAGATATACTTATATGAAAGTACTATCTTTATTTGAATAATCGAAAATAAGTTTGATTATCGAAACATTATTCTTTAATAAAATAAAGAATATTATTAAATAATAAGCGGAGTCATAATATCTCGAATGAATATTATAAATAATATTCATTAAATAAAATAAAGGAGTCAATACATCCTCAAATGACTATCCAATTAACAATCATTAAATAATATAAACGGAGTCATAAGCCCTCGAATGAATATTCGAAATAATATTCAATAATAAAATAAAGGAGTCATAAGTCCTCGAATGAATATTCAAATAATATTCATTAAATAAAATAAAGTTATCGAATAAACCTTATTCGATTAATAGTTTGGAAAACTATAACCATATATATAAATATATATATATTTAAAATCTACTCGGGATCCTCGACTCCCGGTTTTAGAAAACGTTTTCACCTTTGGGTCCCTATACTAAGGGTATATGCAAATTACCGCTATTCTCTAGCATAGGTATTATCAACTGAACCAACAGATATATATGGAAAGAATACGAAACAGGCATGCATATATATACCATATCAGCATGCTTCAATATATCGCAACATTTGCTAATTAACCAACATGCATCTATCGCAAGATAATGCATATACACATATACATCACAACAACAGTGTAACGGATAGAAAACTTGCCTGAGCGACTGGGGGTTACGAATGGCTCGGGACGAGTCTGGTAACCTATAAACAACAAGTAAGTTGGAGTTAAACCAAAGTCACTTGTAAATCTATACTCTAACCAACTTAGACTCTAACGCTCGTTTTGCGCTTACTGATTCTCTTAAGTCACTCGAGTCCCCTCGGCTCCACCATTTTTAATAATTTAACCATTATGAGTTTTAAGGCGATTCCTTCGCGAGTGTCTTACCAACTGCCTATTACACCCTAAATAAATGTTTCATACTTCAATTAGTCCTTTAAGGTCTTTAAACTATGTTTCAAAGTAAGGCGAGGGGTAAGGGTTCGTTCGCGAAACGTCGTTATTTAAAACGGTCGTTTCTCCTAAACCGTACATCGGAATCAAACAAACTACATATCAAAACGAAGCTCGTAACATGAGCTATCTAAACATGGCAATGGTCAACATCTAGCAGAGGGTTCTCGGGTCCTAATTTTATGAACAAAAGCAGTCTAAAGTAAATCGGACATTACGACGGCTATTTTTACGCGATTTCCCAAATTTAAAACAACTCAAAACAACCACAATTCAACCCCAATTCACAATCCAATCCAAACTCCATCCAAAATACATTACAACAGCCCCAAACCAACTCATTATAATCCATTTACTTACTCCTAAAACTTGAATTTAAACTATACTACATTCTTTAACCAATCTTAAGATTTCAACAATTCAATCACCAACATTCCAACCCAAACTCTTAAACAAACATGCTTCAAGCTACTCTTTACCCTAACAACCAAAATCAACCTAGTATACAAATTAAAGCTAGGGTTTGGAGATGATATACCTTCCTTGAAGTGGTGTGAGTAGCTAGGAAGCCTTAAGAAGCCTTGAGGAGTCTTAGGAAAGCTTGGATCTTAAAGGAAAATCAAGAAAAATAAAGTTAAAACCTTGAAATCACTATTCATTGTCTTCTTCATTGATTTATTGGAGAAGATAGAGAATGAATTGGTGGCTTAAACTCATAATATAACCATAACTATGCATAAGGAACACTAGGGAATTATCTTACCAATTTAGGAAGCTTGGATCTTGGATTTTGAAAAATTTTCCCTTTGAAATAGTAAAAAGCCGAGAGCAATGTTCTTGGTGATGAGAAAATAGAATTTTATTTTGGTGAAAAATGATTTGTTTGGCTTGGTTGATTTGGTTTTGTTTTTGTGTTAGTTAATTACGTATTTAACCTTGGACTTTGTGTGGTTCTAATTCAACCACACCTCCTTCCTTCCCATGTCATGCTTATGTCATGCTATGATGTCATCTTTCCCTCTTTGTCCTCTTCTCATTGGTTGGGTGACATCATCCTCTCTAATCCCCTTGATTAACTTCCTAATTGTTTGCCTAATGACCGCTGATCTGTTATACGCTTCGCTTAACTTTCGTTTTCGTTTATCGTTTGAGGGATCATACCCGGGATCTTATTACTTAGGTTCCCTTAACCTTTCTCAATATATTATATTCCTTTTATGATCCTCTCTTATAATCCTTTAATTTAAATCATTTTTATCATGTTACCTTATACTCAATTCTTTCCGTATCTAGTGGATTTCCGGGAAAAATCAAAGTGTTCGGAATTGGATTCTGACGATCTTTACATACACTTATATACCATATAGAGTGTCAATAAAATCTCAGAATATCCATACCAGAACCCCTACATAGTGTGGCATGAAAAGTTTTCCCATTCAGCAAAAACACTA
Source organism: Apium graveolens (assembly GCF_009905375.1). Taxonomy (NCBI): domain Eukaryota; kingdom Viridiplantae; phylum Streptophyta; class Magnoliopsida; order Apiales; family Apiaceae; genus Apium; species Apium graveolens. The sequence continues at coordinate 37,969 of NW_027418292.1, read as the reverse complement.
TTCATAAGGGTTTCAAAAATTTCCAAAAATTGGGGTTATTACAGGGCGCATCCTAAGTACAAGAAGATTTTTTTAAAATTGGTATTTCAGAAGAAAAGAAGATATTGGAGAAGCGAGGCCCTGTAATTCTGCGAGTGTCTCATAATTTCTAATAGAATTCTAGGGAGAGGCATGGCGGACACGATAGAGTCCCTCCAAGGGATAAGACTTAAAGACATGACCAAGATTTGGCAAATTCATGAATTTTACTAAAAATAAGGTACAAAGACTTAGGGTCACATCCTCAGTGATCAGATCCACGCCGTGAGCAACGGGTCGTGCTCTCACTTAATTCGACATCTTATTCATTTTTGTTGAGTGTGAGTGCTTCTACTCCGATTATGTTTTCCATAAAGCTTCAGAGTTATCAATATACTAGGTTAGAGTAAAACTCCCTCTAAGATGCCTCTACGTGAGATGCCTCTTAATGAGATGCCGCTTTGTGAGATGCCTTTACGTGATATGCCTCTTCGTAAGATGCAATTGAAAATAATGAAGTTAGATACCTAAATTTACAAACCGATGATGAAATTTACCACATCAAATGGATATTTTGTCTGTGAGATAGGTTCACAACAAGACTCATGGGAATGCTATTATAGAGCAATCAAAGTATTTCAAAGGAAATGAGGTAAGGGAGTAAATATTTCCAAGGAGGATTCAGAAAGCATGTTGGCCAAACCAAAAGGAGAATTTCCTGCTCACTACTTTGTTGACGATTTGGAAGATGAAGATATGCATATGGAGATCCTTCAGTTTTAATATTAGAAAATGGCCCAATAATTAGTATCATCGAAGATGTTACGGGGGAACATAAGAAAGATGTCATACAACAAGAAGTTAATGGGAAAAACTTGAAGCAAAAAGTGATATGTTGCGGAGCTTGGTACATACCCCTATTGGGGATGCATCCTCCAACGATGATGCACACTCCAACGAGGATGCACCGTCTAGGGAAGTTGCAATAGTCGATGTCCCCCAAAACTTTTATTTTGACTTCGATTCGAGGAATCCTTTACGTGTGGAGAAGACAGACCTAGATGAAGATTCCATTTCGTTTATCGTGGATGGAAAAGGCCCAAGTAAAGTTCTGAAGATTAGTTATAATTAGTTCCCTTGTGGAATTCTCGGATGATGATACGTTTGAAGGTGGGAGACTAATAATCGAGAATATGATAACACCTCATTCGCATAGAGCCAAATGTACACCGGAGGAATGTTATCATGCGAAGAATCTTTCAGATTTCTATGGGAATATTATACCAAGGTTTTGAAAGTGGTAACCGGAATAGGTATAATCAGCAAGGAGCAACGGATTGATCAAGGTATTTCTGTCAGGGCGCACCCTCGGGGGGTAGGGCACGCTTTATTGTTTCTATGGTGTCACGTAGTGCTACATAAGGAAGATAAATGGATTTTTCTTAAAATCGAGGAGATGCCACTTCAAGAAAATGCTTCTGAAAAAGAGATTCCCTTTTATAACGCCTCATTGTGAGATGCCCTTTATTAGATGCCTTTCCTAGAGGTCAATGCCTTGTTGAGAGATGCTTCTTCACAAGATGGTTTCTATATCCCTTATACATGTGTTGAGGGTGCTCTAGATATCCTTCAAAGCATTAATCTTGGAGATATTTAATGAAGTTTTGTTACATGAAGGTTCTGTAGAAGACCTTGTCGAGGAAATATGCTCCTCTTAAAGAGGACGCGCCCTCCGAGGATAAAGATCTTGTCGTAAGTCACTCCTTCTATAGAGGACGTGCCCTCCAAGGATGAAGACTTTTATTGAGATAAGACGCGCCTCATAGAGAAAACGTGCTCTCTAAGGAGAAAGACCTTGTCGAGTTAAGTCACTCCTCCTAGAGAGGACGCGACCTTCAACGATGAAAATCCTTGTCGACGCAAGACGCTCCTCTTAGAGAGGAAACACTCTTCAAGAATAGAAAACCCTTATTGAGGTAAGACGCGTCTCTTACAAGGGACGCTCACTCCAAAGATGAAGACCTTGTCGAGGTAAGTCGATCCTCTTAGAGAGGATGCGCCCTCCAAGGATGAAAATCCTTTTCAAACTAAGACGCGCCTATTAGAGAGGATGCGCCCTCCAAGGATAAAAAACCCTTGTTGAGATAAGACATTACTCTTAGAGAAGGCACCCTCTAAGGAAGAAGACCTTGTCGAGGTAAAACACTCCTCTTAGAGAGGACACGCCCTCCAATGATGAAAACCCTTGTTAATGTAAGACGCTCCTCTTAGAGATGATGCACCCTCCATTGATAAAAATCCTTTTTGACGTAAGATGCCCTTCTGAGAGGACGCGCCCTCCAAGGATAAAAAACCCTTTTTCAGATAAGATGTTAGATATATTTGATAATGTCATGTCTAATATGATTTGTGTTTAGTTTTCAGATCTTACTTAAATAGGACAAATCAGTATTTAACTGGATATCAGCACTTATACTGAAGACAGAACTTAAGTTATCAGAACTTAAGGTTCAGGAGATATTTATCAGGAGATAATATCAGGACTTAAAGGAAACTTTCAGATAAGGAAGACAGCCGATTGAAAGGAAATAAGATCAAGATAAACACAAGAAGAGATATGCATGAAGAAGGAATTCTATGAAGAATAGAATACTTGGAAGAAAAGATATCTGATTGTTATATTTTAGGAAGCAGAATTATATTCCATATCAATTAGCGATTATCTTGTAACTGTGTAGTATATAAACATAGACATGGGGTTTACACTATATGTGTTATCATTATCGAGAATAATATTCATTGTAATCCTAGCAGCTCTCGTGATATTTTGTTCATCACTGAGAGAGGACAGTTCCACATTGTAACAGAGTTTAATAAAGTTTGTTTTCTGTTACTTGTGTTCTTTGAATTCGATTTGATTATGCTATACACTGTATTCAACCCCCTTATACAGTGTGTGTGACCTAACAAGTGGTATCAGAGCCAATCTGTTAACACACAAACAGTTTAAGATCTAAAAACAATCCTGTCTGAAGCAGAAACTCCAACCAAGCCCACCAAAACTGAAGAACCTCCAAAGACTGAAATCCATAGTCGATATGAGGCTATTAGAGTTCCCATACTGAAACCATCTGAATATCCCATATGGAAGGTGAGGATAACTATGTTTCTGGAAGCTACATATCCAGAATATCTTGACAGAATCAATGAAGGACCTCACAAGCCAACCAAACTCGATGTTGCAGTTGCGGGTGAAGCAGCAAAATCTGTACCAAAGGAGAAGAGTGATTACACTGCTGAAGATATCGCATCAATTGCTAAGGATGCTAAGGTACGCCACTTGCTGCATAGTGCCATTGATAATGTAATGTCAAACAGGGTAATTAACTGCAAGACTGCAAAAGAGATATTGGATGCCTTGGAGACAAGATGCCAGGGAACTGATTCGATTAAGAAGAACAGGAAGACTATACTCACTCAAGAGTATGAACACTTTGACTCAAAGCCTAATAAGTCATTGACTGATTTATATGACAGATTTGTCAAACTCTTGAATGATTTGTCACTAGTTGATAAGGAGTATGATCTTGAAGATTCAAACCTTAAATTCATGTTAGCTCTTCCTGAAAGTTGGGATTTGAAGGCCACAATTATAAGAGAAAACTATAATCTTGAAGAAATAACTCTTGATGAAATTTATTGGATGATCAAGACTCATAAACTTGAGATGGAACAAAGAAGCAAGAAGAAAAGAGAAAAGTCAAGGACAGTTGCTCTTAAGGCTGAGGAAGAATCCCCCAAAGCAGCTACCTCAAGGAAAGGAAAGGGAAAAGCGCTCATCACAAAGTCTGATACTGAGTCATCAAGTTCTGATAGTGATGATGACTCAGAAACTGAAAGCTTGCCTGAGATGGATGCTGATGAAGAGATGATGAAGCTGTGTGCTTTTATGGTGAAAGGAATCACAAGGATTGTATACAGAAAATTCAGGAAGGGAAATTAATTTTCCAGGAAAGGTGCAAGTTCTGATAAGAAGAGTTTCATAAAATCTGAAGGCAAAGGAGGGAAGTCAAATGCTACAACTATGGTGAGAAAGGCCACATATCTCCTGATTGCAAGAAAGTGAAGAGTGATAAAGGCAAGGCTCTTGTCACAAAGAAGAAAAGCTGGACAGACACTTCAGATTCTGAAAGTGAGGTGAACTATGCCTTGATGGAAAATGCTGATAGCAGTTCTGAAGCTGCTGAGTTAAAGGTACCTCAAAATACTTATGCCTTTCATACTGATGATATTAATGAGTTTAGAAGATATCTTAAAACCATGTTCATTAGTTATAGAGATCAAACTTTAACATGTGAAAGATTAACTTCTGAAAATCTTGCCTGTAAAAAGAGGAATGATTATTTAGAAAAAGAGTTAGTCATGTTACATCAAACTCAGAAAGATAGAGATGATGCTTTCTATGTTAGGGATGAAGTACTTAAAATGAATGAATCTCTAAAAGCTGAGTTAGAAAAGGAAAGAGAGATTATCAGGAATTGGACTAACTCTGGCAGAACAACTCAGAATTTGTTAAGTAGTGGAAGCTGGAAAGAGGGCTTAGGTTATGGAGATGATAAGAATGATAAAAGAACTGTAGAAATTAAGCCTATAGTTGTTAAACAAAAGCCAAAGGTAAAACCTGTTAAGTTTGTAGCTGTAAAGTCTGAAACTGAGAAATCAGAAGTAAAAGAGGAATTAACTTCTGACAAACTAAAATAGGAAAAGCCAACTGAATTTAACGTAGGCTTAATGACAAAGAAGCAGCTTAAGCATAAGCTGAAAGATGTTAAGAATGTAAACAAGGTAAAGTCACTTAGTAAAAATAGGAATGGAAAGGAAGGTGTGAATAAAAGTAATGATTATAAGCCTGTTTATAATGCTCCTAGAAAAACATGTCATAACTGTGGAAGTTCTAACCATCTGGATTCTTTTTGCAGGAAGAATAAGAACATAAACTCCATACCTTCAAAGTCAGGAGTTAAGAGTCAGTCTGTTAGATATAGGCCACAAAATCCTTATTTTTATTGTGGTAGTTTATGACATTCCATTTATACTTGTAAGGAATATCATAGTGTGTACTATGATTATTATAAAAAAAAACCTACTTTAAAGAAAGTTAGCATTGTTCCTTCTAGTGTAAGTTCTGATACAAAGTCTGATAGTGTAAATGCTGATAAGAAAAATGTTAACATAAACTCTGATGCTAAATCCGCTGCAAATGTTAACAAACTTAATAAGGCCAAAGGATCCAAGCTATTCTGGGTCCTTAAAACTAATCATTACTGGTCTTTGTGATTGAAGGGTAATAGGAAAAACATCCTAGTTCTGGAAAGTGGATGCTCAGGACATATGACTGGAAATAAAGCCCTGCTATCAGACTTTGTGGAGAAAGCTGGCCCAAGTGTTTCTTATGGAGATGGCAACATTGGAAAAACACTGGGATATGGCAATATCAATCTTGGGAATGTCATCATTAAAGAAGTAGCTCTTGTCTCAGGACTTAAACACAATCTGCTGAGTGTTAGTCAAATCTGTGACAGAGGTTATCATGTGGATTTCTTTGAAGAACACTGTGAAGTTTTAAGCAAATCTATAGGCAAAGTTGTTCTTAAAGGATACAGGCATGGTAACATTTATGAAGCCAAGCTTTCAAAAAGTACTGATGGTTCTGCACTCTGTCTTTCAAGTAGAGCATCAATTGAAGAAAGCTGGAATTGGCACAAGAAACTCTCTCATTTAAATTTCAACAATATAAATAAATTAGTCAAGAAAGATCTTGTGAGAGGACTGCCAAAATCAGTATTTGCTCCTGATGGCCTTTGTGATTCATGTCAGAAGGCTAAGCAAAGAAAATCTTCATTCAAGAGCAAGACTGAATCATCAATTCTTGAGCCTTATCACCTACTACATGTAGATCTATTTGGTCCAGTGAATGTCATATCTATTGCAAAGAAGAAATATGCTATGGTCATAGTGGATGAGTTCACCAGATACACATGGGTGTATTTCTTGCACATAAAAAGTGAAACTACATCCATCTTGATTGATCATGTCAAGCAACTGGATAAATTGGTCAAAGATTATGTGAAGATCATAAGAAGTGATAATGGCACTGAGTTCAAGAATTTGATCATGGAAGAGTTCTGCAAAGACCATGGAATTAAGCAGGAATTTTCTTCTCCTGGAACTCCACAGCAAAATGGAGTTGTTGAAAGAAAGAATAGAACTCTTATTGAAGCTGCACGAACAATGCTTGATGAAATAAAGCTACCAACCTATTTTTGGGCTGAAGTTGTGCAGACTGCTTGTTTTACTCAGAATGCTACACTCATTAACAAGCATGGAAAGACACCATATGAGATGGTGAAGAAAAAGAAGCCAAATCTGAAGTATTTTCATGTATTTGGATGCAAGTGTTTTGTTCTTAAGACTCATCCTAAACAGCTATCCAAATTTGATTTAAAAGCTGATGAAGGAATTTTTGTTGGATATCCACTTTCCACAAAAGCCTTCAGAGTCTACAATTTAAGAACAAGGGTTGTCATGGAATCTATCAATGTCTCTTTTGATGAGAAGAAGGTTACTGGACTTGAAGATTTCAATGATCATGATCAGCTGAGATTTGAAAATGAAGACTTAAATTCTGATACTGAAAATTCTGATAGTCTAAATCCTGATACTGCAAACTCTGATGGATTAAACTCTGATGTTATTGAAACTGTGGTGACTACGCCAAAGGAAGATGCACCTGTGCAGGGGGAGCATACTAAAGATACAACCACGTCTCAAGAAGCATCAGAACCTACAACTGGCTCTTCAAGTTCTGATTCATCAAGTTCTGACGAGGCAAGTTCTGATAATTCTGGAAACTCAAATTCTGAAGGATCCAACTCATATAGAATAATTTCAGTGTGAGCATCAGAAAATGTTGATGAAGACAACATGGATCATGGGGGAACATCCAGTTCTAGAGAAAATCTTCCATCTGCAAGGAAGTGGACTAAATCGCATACACCTGATTTAATAATTGGAAATCATGACGCAGGTGTCAGAACTAGAATAGCTACTTCAAGTGAATGTCTCTATAATTATTTTCTTTCTCAGACTGAACCAAAGAAAGTGGAAGAATCTCTTCAAGATGCTGATTGGGTGCAAGCAATGCAGGAAGAGTTAAATGAATTTGAAAAAAACAAAGTTTGGACCCTAGTGCCAAGACCAAAGAACAGATCTGATGTTGTTACAAAGTGGGTGTTCAGAAACAAAACTGATAGTGATGGCATAATTACAAGGAATAAGGTAAGGCTGGTTGCAAAAGGATATTCTCAACAGGAGGGAATTGATTATGATGAAACATTTGCACCAGTTGCAAGATTGGAAGCCATAAGGATATTTTGGCTTATACTACTCACAAAAAGTTTACTGTCTTTCAAATGGATGTGAAAAGTGCTTTTCTCAATGGAGAATTGGAAGAGGAAGTATATGTTGAACAACCTCGAGGCTTTGTAGATTCCAAATTTCCAAATCATGTCTACAGGCTTGATAAAGCACTTTATGGCCTTAAGCAAGCTCTAAGAGCATGGTATGAGACTTTAGCTCGGTTTCTTGTGGAAAGTGGATTTAACAGAGGAACTATTAACAAAACCTTATTCTACCTCAACTATGGAAAAGACTTACTTTTGGTGCAGATATATGTTGATGATATCATTTTAGGTTCTACAAATGATAGACTTTGCAAGAAGTTTGCCGAACTGATGCAGTCAAGATATCAAATGAGTATGATGGGGGAACTTAGCTATTTTATGGGCCTTCAAGTCAAGCAGAATGAAGAAGGCACTTTTATTTGTCAATCCAAGTACACCAGAAATTTGCTGAAGAAATTTGGAATGCAAGATTGTTCAAGTGCATCCACTCCCATGGCCACTGCAACAAAATTAGATAAGGATATTGGTATATCAGTAGATATTACTGATTACAGAGGTATGATTGGCTCTCTACTCTATCTAACTGCTAGTAGACCTGATATCATTTATGCTACCTGTCTTTGTGTAAGATTTCAAGCAGATTCAAGAGAACCTCACTTAACAGTTGTGAAAAGAATTTTCAAGTATCTTAATCTGGGATTGTGGTATCCTAGAGAATCAGACTTTAAACTAATAGGTTACTCAGATGCAGATTTTGCAGGATGTAAAATTGACAGGAAAAGCACAACTGGAAGCTACCAATTTCTTGGAGGCAGATTGATTTCTTGGTTTAGCAAGAAACAAAAGTCAATTTCCAAATCAACTGTAGAAGCAGAGTACATTGCTACAGGAAGCTGTTGTGCCCAGATTCTTTGGATGAAGAATCAGTTACTGGATTATGGGTTAACATATTTTAAAATCCCTATTTACTGTGATAATCAAAGTGCTATTGCTATGACAAGTAATCCAGTTCAACACTCAATGACCAAGCACATCAGCATTAGGTACCACTTCATAAGGGAACATGTGGATGAAGGTACAGTGGAATTGCACTTTGTTCCAACAGATCAACAACTAGCAGATATCTTCACAAAACCATTGTGTGAAGCTACTTTTACAAGATTGGTAAATGAACTTGGAATGGTTTTAGGTTCTTTCTCTAAGTCTGCTTAGTTTATGTTCTGTTTCATCAGATTTTATGATCAGTATTTATAGATATTACTATCTTTGTGTATTCTGTGCTTAATTGAAAATTGCTTAAGTACTGATTGTTGACTGATGTGAATTTCTACACTTTGATAATGATATGAATGTTTCTGTGACTATTTAATCCAATGAGGATAACTAATCTAGATGCTGACCTAGTAGTCTTTAATATACTAAAGATCCCATGTTTGAAGTAATTGTTTATGTGGAAATCTTTTAATACAAGCAAATTCTGATACTGAGCTTAGTTAAGTTTACTTTGTCTATCTTATTACTAAGTCAAAAACTAGAATAATGCTTCCTATCTGTTAAGTTCTGATATTAGTAAATCTAGTGAATGTACTAAGTGCTGATAAGCCTCACTTACCAAAATAAAAGGAAAATAAAAAGAAATAAAAATCAGGTACTCCTTTGAGATCTGGAGTAAAAATGTGGAAGGGACGACCCAAGTGCATTGTTGGTATTAAGTTACATGCATCAGAAAAGCAACTAAATATTTTCTTGGTGACTTTTCACACTCTTTGATTACTGGAGAAATACTCTGATAATAGCATAAATTCTGATAAGCAGTCGTGACTCACTTACACTGAGAAGCCACTGTAAAATGGAATTTCAAAAGATGCATAAAATGAGCACAAAATAGTTGAGGTGGACTCATGCATGAACTCATTCTAAAGTAGACTTCAGAATCATGACAGATTTTGAGCAAAGTTCTTAGTTATGCCTTATTTCTAAGATGTACTGAAGTGAATTAGACTTTAATCTTTATTTGATATTTAGCTTATTGCACACACATACACTTCATATGAATGATGAAAATTACTGTGGTGATAAATGTTCTTTTAGATGAACAATTTAAGTGTCAGTTGCATAAATTCTGAGGACAAGTTCTGATGGAAGTTCTGATGATTAAGTTCTGAAGAAACGACATCAACATTTGTGTGAAGAATTACAGAAATAGGCATTCACCTTTTGAGTTAAGGAATCATGTTCTGATGACTGTTAAATTCTGATATAAGTCTAATTTCTGATACTAAATTCTGATTCTTTACTTGACTTATTTGTGGTTAAAATCTGAAACAGTCTTATTTTAAATCAGAATATGTTTGGGTGAGATATTAACAGTCAATATAATTTGGGTTAGTGGTACTCGTAAATGGATGGTAATTTATTTATTGGTTCAGTGTGCTCATTAACTCCTGTTTAAGCTTCCAATGGTTGTCATAATTACTCATCAGTCTAGGGAGATGAGGTAGAATTATTTCTACCTGTAACCATTCAATTTTCCTTGCGTCTCTTGATATTCTATTGGTTATATAAACCAACACCTCATTCCAACCAACACATCTCTCATTTTCTCTCAAACTCATTTTTTTTTACTTATTAAAAACATGGTTCATTTCAACTTAGTTCTGAACTATGACACTTTCACTATCGAGTTGAGGTGTACTGAATGGCAGCAGGAATGGCATGTCACAACCATTCCTGATGAAATTTGGGACTCAGTTCCCCAAGAGGTTCTCACAGACCTCTTGTTCTTCTATATGGACTATCATCGCCATCTTGAGCGTCTGGAAGAGGAAAGGAGAGAAGCTCTCTGACAGCAGGAGCGAATCATTCGTCTTGTTGTTCTCTTTGTTGAGAGTAGGAAGAAGAAATAATTGTTATCTATATGTTTCTCTTCACCGTCAGCTTTGTCTGGCTTCTTAGCTTAGGACTAAAGCTGTTGATGTTAGGATTTGTAGCTTAGGACAATCTTGTAATTTTAAGCATGTAATTTAAATTTCATGAAATGTATTTGCTCAATATATTAATGAAATTTTATATTTATGCAAGATTTTGTCTCTGAGTCATTTGATATTCTGATAACATTTTAAATCCTGATACTAACCATATTTTGATGACCTTTTTAGCTCTGATACAAATCAAGTTCTGATTCTGACGTGCCAGTATTTATTTACTTGGTTTATTTATGGTCATTCTCTCATTGGTCATATTTTTACAGAATATTAGTAAAGCGGTAATAATAATTTATTAAGTGGGAACAGTTTTAAAATTTAAAATAAAACTGAACGTCCTTGATTAATGGGATTACTTGGTAAGTGGAACGTTTTTTCTCCTTGAAAAACTGCATGTGATAAGTAATGATTACTGAATACCCCTGCCCATTAATTATCTTTTACTGCTGCATGTCTGACAGGTGTAATAACCCCCAAAATTTTCAACTTTTTGTAACCCTTGTGAATAGTGTTTTTGCTGAATGAGAAAACTTTTCATGCCACACTATGTAGGGGTTCTGTTATGGATATTCTGAGATTTTATTAGTACTCTATATGGTATATAAGTGTATGTAAAGATCGTCAGAATCCAATTCCGAACACTTTGATTTTTCCCGGAAATCCACTAGATACGGAAAGAATTGAGTATAAGGTAACAGGATAAAAAGGATTTAAATTAAAGGATTATAAGTGAGGATCATAAAAGAAATATAATATATTGAGAAAGGTTAAGGGAACCTAAGTAATAAGATCACGGGTATGATCCCTCAAACGATAAACGAAAACGAAAGTTAAGCGAACCGTATAACAGATCAGCGGTCATTAGGCAAACAATTAGGAAGTTAATCAAAGGGATTAGAGAGGATGATGTCACCCAACCAATAAGAAGAGGACAAGGAGGGAAAGATGACATCATAGCATGACATAAGCATGACATGGGAAGGAAGGAAATGTGGTGGAATATTAACCACACAAAATCAAGGTTAAATTGGTAATTAACCAAAAAACAAATCAAATATTCAACCAACCAAGCCAAACAATTCATTTTTCATCAAAACAAGAACACAAGGCATTTTATTTTCTTCATGCTCTCGGCTTTTTCATTTTCAAGAAGCTAGAATTTTCAAAACTCAAGATCAAGGCTTCCTAAATTGGTAAGATAATTCCCTAGTCATCCTTATGCATAGTTATGGCTATATTATGAGTTTAAGCCTTCAATTCTTTCTCAATCTTCTTCAAGAAATCAATGAAGAAGACAATGAATAGTGGCTTCAAGAATTTTAACTTGATTTTCTTGTTTTTCCTTTAAGATCCAAGCATCCCTAAGACTTCTCAAGGCTTCTTAAGGCTTCCTAGCTACTCCCACCACTTCAAGGAAGGTATACCATCTCCAAACCCTAGCTTTAATTTGTATATTAGGTTGATTATGGTTTTGAGGGTAAAGGGTAGCTTGAAACTTGTTTGTTTAAGAGTTTGGGTTGGAATGGTGGTGATTGATTTGTTGAAATCTTAAGATTTGGTTAAAGAATGTAGTATAGTTTAAATTCAAGTTTTAGGAGTAAGTAAATGGATTATAATGAGTTGGTTTGGGGCTGTTGTAATGTAATTTGGATGGAGGTTTGATTGGGTTGTGAATTGGGGTTGAATTGTGATGGTTTTGGAATGGTTTAAATTTGGGAAATCGCGTAAACATAGCCGTCGTAATGTCCGATTTACTTTAGACTGCTTTTGGTCATAACATTTGGACCCGAGAACTCCCTGGTAGATTATGACCATTGCCATGTTTAGATAGTTCATGTTACGAGTTTCGTTTTGATATGTAGTTCGTTTGATTCCGATGTACGGTTTAGGAGAAACGACCCTTTTAAGTAACGGCATTTCGCGAACAAAATATTTCCCCTCGCCTTACTTTGAAACATAGGTTAAAGACCAAAAAAGGGGTAATTAATGTATGAAACAATTATGGTAAGTGTTCTAGGCAGTTGGTGAGACACCCGCGAAAGAATCGCCTTTAAACTCGTAATGGTTAATTTATTAAAAATGGTGGAGCCGAGGGTACTCGAGTGACCTAAGAGAATCAGTGAGCGCAAAACGAGCGTTAGAGTCTAAGTTGGTTAAAGTATAGATTTACAAGTGACTTTGGTTTAATTCCAACTTACTTGTTGTTTATAGGTTACCAGACTCGTCCCGAGCCTCTTATCACCCCCAGTCGCTCAGGCAAGTTTTCTATCCGTTATACTGTTGTTGTGATGTATACACTGGTATATGCATTATCTTGTAATAGATGCATGATGGTTATATTAGCAAATTCTTGCGATATATTATAGCATGTGATATGGTACATATGCATGCCTGTTTCGTATTCTTTCCATATATATCTGTTGGTTCAGTTGATAATACTTATGCTAGAGAATAGCGGTAATTTGCATATACCCTTAGTATAGGGACCCAAAGGTGAAAACATTTTCTAAAATCGGGAGTCGAGGATCCCGAATAGATTTTATATATATATATATATATATATATATATATATATATATATTTATATATATATGGTTATAGTTTTCATAACTATTAATCGAATAAGGGTTATTCGATAACTTTATATTATTTATTGAATATTATTTCGAATATTCATTCGAGGGCTTATGACTCCTTTTATTTTATTAATTGAATATTATTTGAATATTCATTTGAGGATGTATGACTCCTTTATTTTATTTAATGAATATTATTTATAATATTCATTCGAGGTATTATGACTCCGCTTATTACTGAAATATATTCTTTATTTTATTTAAGAATAAGGTCTCAATAATCAAACTTATTTTCGATTATTCAAATAAAGATAGTACTTTCATATAAGTATATCTTTGGTTATTTAATATCCATTTCAAGTATAAGTTTTAAAACTTCTACTTCAATTATTTTTATAAGGATTATCTTTATGAGAATATTATTTAAATAATAATATTCAGATATTTTCTAATATATCGGGACTGATTTATTTTAATAAATCAGCAGTACTCCAAACATTCTTAAAAATGTTTTCGAGTCTTCAAAATAATTTTTAAAGTTAGAGTGGACCCCAAAACTCATTTTTATATTTAAGATCTTCCTTTCAAAGGGGATTTAAATACTCGCTCAAAACCTGGGGGATCCAGCTCTGTGGTGCATTTTACATTCGCAACGTGGTTGCTGTTTTGAGAAAACAAATGAATTGATTACTTACCCAACGTTCGGGAAGTAAGCCCATCTAATTGAGTTGGCATAAGCGACAGGCCGGGGTACGGTCTATCAAAGTGTAAGTGGCTGGGTGGCAGTCCATCAACGCGTAAGAGGTCGGGTGGCGGTCCAGCACAAGGTCCTTATGTGGCTAGGGTGATGACCGGTGGGGGATTCATCCATCTACTAGTAGAAAAGGTTACTTATTGGTATCTTTGCCTGATCAGCAAGATATCGGGTTTATGCCAAAATTCTTTTTCTTTCCAAAATTCATTGGATGTTACCAACTCTGTTCATACTTTACATAACAGAGGTTCCAGGAAATGTTTAAGAGATATATATGTGGATATATATCGGGATTAAATAAAGTATCTCGTAACTTTATTTCATTCAATAATATTTCATAGATTGAATCTATTCAAGTCTTAACTTGTGGTCTCATCTATGGGATGACCTTTTTTTTTAAAAACCTATAATACTTTGAACAGTGGTAGTTCAAGTAGCCTTATAAATGATATAAGTATAGTGAAGTATTTGGTAACTTCATTTTCCTTTAAGCTTATATCCAGTAAGTAATTATCTTACTTTTGATAAAGGTTTTCAGTCAGTTATCTATTAGATACTTGCATTATTGATTACACTATATATTATCTTGCGAGCTGTAATGCTCACTCTTGCTTTATTTCTTCATCACACAACAACAGTTAGGAAGGATGGCCAGACTCAAGCAGACCCAGCGCAAGAGCGTGGGAAGCGCCCCGCGCCTTCCCGTTGAGATCATAGCTGCTATAGCTGCAGAAGTAGATCTATCTGTAGATCAGACCATCTACTTTTGAGAATCAATTATGTATAATTATAACTTGTGGCAGATAATGGCAATTAATTGTTAACTTATTAAGTAATCATTTTGGGTTGTAATAACTTTTAAATTGTGGATTCAAAGACTTGTACTTATTTCAATTTCATCTCTGAGACTATAACGGGTTGTGGTGTGTATTAGTGTGGGGTCACAGCATAAGGTTAATTATTATTAATTAAGTGAAGTGATATTGTGGAAAGAAAGACAGTGACGACCCGGATCCCCGACCCCGGATATGGGGGTGTTACAGAAATGGTATCAGAGCTAAGCGTTATAAACCTCAGAGATGATGCGACGATATATTAACAAACTCACAAAGATAATAAGAACTCTTGCCAAGTTCATGGTCGGACTACTTAAAGTAGTGCTGACAGTTAAAACCCTTACGGGAACCCTTATAAGTATCATGATAGTAACTTAGCTCGTTTAATGTGTAGGCGCCTGAGATAGAGGACCCTGAGATGTTCGAGCGTGAGCATGATGAGGCACTGCTAGATGTTGAGGATCAGGAGGAGCCTGAGATGGAGGAGGATGAGGAGGACCCCTCAGAGGAGTCAGAGACGGAGGTCATTGCTATTTCAGATGAGGAGGACCCCTCAGAGGAGTCAGAGACAGAGGGCATTGCTATTCCAGAGGAGGAGGACCCGGATGAGGTCCCAGTAGCTGAGGAGCGTGTCGGACCTATGGTAGTGTATGCTGGTACCCATTTACCCACACTTCCGGTGGTTAGAGCTCCTACCCCTCCACCACTATCTTGGATCCCTTATGATGACAGCTCAGAGACCCATACTTCCGAGCCTAGACAGACCGAGGAGGCACCCCCAGCGGCTCCGGACTCACCACCTCTTGACCCTGCCCACAGGCAGTCTTTGTTAGCCCACGGCTATGTTCAGGATGTACTGAGGACCCGAGTGGCTGTTGCTGAGGCCCGACTGGATGAGGTCAGGAGGGAGTTGGATGCGGAGAGGGCGGGTAGGCGTACCCGAGCTTATGAGACTAGGGCGTCTATACCCCGATCCTTGAGGAGGGAGCTGACGGGGATAGAGCTCACGTCCCGAGCGAGACTCAGATCTCTCCAGGGGGACAGGCATGGTAGGATCTCCAGGCGGCAGGCCGACTATATCTTCCGTCGTGCGATGGAAAGGGTATGGGAGCTGACCCGCTCCGGTGTGTGATTCAGGATTGACGATGGAATAGTCTAGTTGTCTAGTTAGCCGAGGCCTTAGTAAGAGCCAATTTTCCGGGATAGTTGACTTGTATATAGCATCCCTTTTTCTGACTAGACAGATAGACTCTTGTGTATCACTTTTGGGACAGATGGCTGTAGCACTGTTGTAGTTTTGACCAGATCAAACTATGTATTTCTCGCATTATGTATATATTTGTTTCCTTCGGTTCAGTTCCTTAGTGACGAGATCACTGTTTTTATCATTATTATTACTGCACTTCTTATTAGAACTGTCATAAAATAATAGAATTGCGATATACGTTCTCCCCATTATAAGAGCTGTGCAAGGCACAATGTTGTATATGATTGTGACCTAACGTTGAATTTCCCAATAATATTTTTTTTATCAGTATCATGCCGCCAAGAAAGATTGGAACTAGGGCGAACCCTGGATCTGGGGACCAGGGAAGCCATAATCAGGACAATAGAAACCAGGAACACAGTGAAGAGGAAGACGAGGATTATGTGGAACAGGATGACTCCCTGTATGAAGAGGAAGAGGAAACATATGATGTTGAGGGATTTGAGATAGAGGCTGAAGAAGGAGAAACTGAAGTTGAGCAACCAGTACCAAACCCAGGCATGGATCCCATGGGCCAGTTCATGCAACTCCTAAGGCAGAACTTGGAACGTCAACCCAACCCACCCCCTCAAGGAAATAACAATGTTGTGGCAAACTCTTTCAGGGCTTTTAAGACCCTTAAGCCCCCTGAGTTCCACGGATCAGCCGACCCAGTTGAGGCAAGGGCGTGGTTAAAGGAAATGGAGAAATCCTTTGAGATTCTGAGTATCGATGAGGCACAGAAGACTGTATTTGCTACCTACCTTCTGAAAGGAGAAGCTAACTACTGGTGGGAGGCCAAGAAAAACATGGAGACAGATGCTATTATAACCTGGGAGAGATTCAGTCAGTTGTTTCTGGGAAAGTATTTCCCGAGGTTTATGGAAAACCAGATGGAGCTCAAGTTCTTGGAGCTAAAGCAGAATAACTTGTCTGTAGCAGAGTACGAAGCAAAATTTACTGAGTTATCAAGGTTTGTGCCGGAGTTTGTGAGCACTGAGGAAAAGAAAGCTAGGAGGTTTCAGCAGGGACTGAAACCGTGGATTCAGAATAGGGTGGCAATCCTTGAGCTTACGGATTATGCCACTCTGGTGCAAAAGGCAACAATTGTAGAAGCTGGAAGTGAACAGATACAGAAGGAAAGAGTTTAGAAGGGAATAAAGAGGAAAAGTATGAGCATGGGTGGGGGTTCAGCAGGAAGGAGCTTCCCAACTAGATTTAATCGAGGAGCAGTGTCCCTACCGGGAAAGAACACTGGGTTTAAGCGGCCCATGAGCGTGAATGTGAGCCAGAGTGGCCAGAAGTCAAGAATGTCCTATTCCAACCAGTCTCGACCCCCATTGCCATCCTGTAACACTTGTGGAAGGATGCATTCTGGGGAGTATAAAGGAAAGCCGGTAATCTGCTTCAAGTGTGGTCGAGAGGGTCACTACTCAGACAAGTGCACTTCGCCAACCCCCATTACCCGCCCAACCACCACTTGTCATCAGTGTGGACGCCCGGGTCATTGGAAGAGGGAATGCCCAATGAACAAACCAGCAGCTTCGGGAGCAAGCAGGGCTGCTTCTAATAAGCCACCTACTGCAAGGACTTTCAACATGACAGTCCAGGATGCTATGTAAGATTCAGATGTGATAGCAGGTACCCTTTCTCGAAATTCAGTCAGTGCAAACGTTTTATTTGATTCGGGAGCAACTAAATCTTTCATATCAAGGGACTTTGCACGTAAATTAAGACTTAAAGCTGAACCCTTGATAGAACCCTTACAAGTAGAAATAGCCAATCATGAAATTATTCCTGTTAACCAGATTCACCCCGCCTGTGAGATAGGCATAGGGGAGCAATCTTTTAGTGTTGATCTGATCCCTTTTAAATTAGGGGAGTTTGATGTAATTTTAGGAATGGACTGGCTATCTAGCAATGATGCTCAGATAGACTGTAAAGGGAAGAAAGTTAAGTTAAATATCCCAGGGAATAAAGAAGTTATATTTAGAGGAAAGAGGCAGACGCATAAATTTTTGACTATGGCCCAGGCCAGAAGGATGCTACGAAAAGGAAATAAGGCCTACCTAGCCTATGTGGTGGACACGCAGAAGGAGGTGCCCAACTTACAAGATATTCCGGTAGTCAACGAATTTGAAGACGTATTCCCACAAGACCTTCCGGGCTTACCACCCGATAGAGTAATTGAATTTGCTATTGAGTTGGACTCAGGGACGGCGCCAGTTTCAAAAGCACCTTACCGGTTAGCCCCGTTAGAAATGAAGGAATTAGCTATCCAATTGCAGGAACTCTTGGATAAGGGTATGATAAAACCCAGTGTGTCTCCGTGGGGAGCACCAGTTTTATTTGTTAAGAAGAAAGATGGGAGCATGAGGCTGTGCATCGACTATCGAGAGTTGAACAAGCTAACCATAAAGAACAGGTACCCATTACCTAGATTAGACGATCTGTTTGACCAGCTAAAGGATGCTGTTTATTTTTCCAAGATCGACCTGAGAACTGGATATCACCAACTAAAGATTAAACCCGAAGATATTTCCAAGACAGCGTTCCGTACCAGGTATGGGCATTATGAGTTCTTGGTAATGTCCTTTGGATTAACCAACGCCCCAGCGGCTTTCATGGATTTAATGAATAGAGTATTTAAGAAGTACTTGGACAAGTGTGTATTTATCGATGATATTTTGATCTACTCTAGGACTGAGGCAGAACATGCAGAGCATTTGAGGATAGCTCTAGGAATACTCAGAGAGGAGCCGTTGTATGCCAAATTCTCGAAGTGTGAATTCTGGCGGAATGAAGTACAGTTTTTAGGACATGTGATCAATAAAGAAGGAGTATTGGTCGACCCCTCCAAGATAGAGGCGGTCTCAAATTGGGAAAGGCCAACCACACCCACAGAGGTAAGGAGTTTCATAGGATTGGCCGGCTACTATCGTAGATTTGTACAGGACTTTGCGAAGATCGCAGCCCCTTTGACATGACTTACTCGTAAGATAGAGAAGTTTGAATGGACGGAGAAATGCGAGAACAGTTTTCAAGAATTAAAGAAAAGGTTGGTAACGGCCCCGGTGTTGGCATTGCCGGACGGAAAAGGAGATTTTGTGATATATAGTGACGCGTCGCACAAAGGATTAGGGTGTGTGCTTATGCAGCACGGTAGAGTGATTGCGTATGCATCGAGACAACTGAAGGAATACGAGATTAGATATCCTACTCATGACCTTGAGCTCGCGGCAATAGTATTTGCCTTAAAAATTTGGAGGCACTACTTGTATGGAGAGAAGTGCGAGATTTTCACCGACCATAAGAGCTCAAGTACATATTTACGCAGAAAGAGCTCAACATGCGCCAGAGGAGATGGTTAGAACTAATCAAGGACTATGATTGTGAGATTCTCTATCATCCAGGGAAAGCCAATGTGGTGGCTGATGCCTTAGTAGAAAGGAAAGACTCAGAATGATAACGCCTTCGGAAGAATTGATAAGGGATTTTGAGAGAATGGAAATAGAAGTAAAGGTAACCGGAACCGAAACTGAAAAGCTGTTTGAGATATCAATGCAGCCAGAGTTATTAGAAAAGATTAGATTATGCCAAGAAAGAATAATGAACGAGGGCAGAGAGTCAATGACTGGAGAGGAGGCCCATACGGAGAAAGATGATAAAGGGATAATGAGGTACTCCTACCGGATTTGGGTTCCGAACGTTCAAGAGCTTAAAGATGAGATTTTGGATGAAAGCCATAGTTCAAGGTATTCCATTCACCCGGGAAGTACCAAGATGTATAGGGATTTGAAGGAATATTACTGGTGGCCCAACATGAAGAGGGACGTAGCAGAATGGGTAAGCAAATGTTTGACTTGCCAAAGAGTAAAGGCAGAGCACCAGAGACCCAGTGGACTTTTACGACCCCTGGAGATTCCCGAGTGGAAATGGGAACAGATAGCGATGGATTTTGTTGTAAGCTTGCCAAGGACGAAAGCCAATCATGACGCCATATGGGTAATTATAGACCGACTGACAAAGTCAGCTCATTTCATTCCTATCAATGAGAGATACACAGTCGATAGACTGGTGGACATTTACCTTAAGGAAATAGTGACGCGACATGGAATCCCAGCGTCCATTGTCTCAGACCGAGACCCCAGATTCAACTCCAGATTTTGGAGGAGCTTTCAAGAATGTGCGGGGACCAAGTTAAATATGAGTACCGCGTACCATCCCCAGACGGATGGGCAGAGTGAAAGGACCATCCAGACACTAGAGGATATGTTGAGAGTCTGTGCAATAGACCTTAAAGGAAGTTGGGATGATCACTTGCCGTTGATCGAGTTTTCTTATAACAATAGCTTTCATGCTAGCATCGGAATGCCGCCTTATGAGGCCCTGTACGGAAGAAGGTGTCGATCTCCCTTATACTGGGATGAAGTAGGAGAGCGGAAGATGCTCGGACCCGAAGTGGTCCAAAGGACCAAAGACATAGTGGATCTTATCAGAGGACGGCTTGTAGCAACCCAAGACAGACAAAAGAAATATGCAGACTTAGCCCGAAAGGACAAGGAATATGAAGTCGGGGACTTAGTACTGCTAAAGGTATCCCCTTGGAAGGGATTAATGAGATTTGAAAAGAAAGGAAAACTAAGCCCAAGATACATTGGACCTTTTGAGATATTAAGACGGATTGGAAAGTTAGCTTACGAGCTAGCCTTACCCCCAAACTTGCAACAAGTTCATAATGTGTTCCATGTGTCAATGCTAAGGAAGTATCATCGGGATGCCAGACACATAGTGGAGTACGAGCAGGTGGATATGCAACCAGATCTGACTTACGTGGAGAAGCCAGTAAGGATTATAGATAAGAAGGAGCAGGTGCTTCGGAACAAAGTAATCAAGCTAGTCAGAGTGCTATGGCAGAATCATAATATGGAAGAATCAACTTGGGAACTAGAGAGTGCGATGCTAGAAAAGTACCCCCATTTGTTTTCTATTTGATTCCGGGACAGAATCCTTTTAAGGAGGGGAGACTGTAATAACTCCCAAAATTTTCAACTTTTTGTAACCCTTGTGAATAGTGTTTTTGCTGAATGAGAAAACTTTTCATGCCACACTATGTAGGGGTTCTGTTATGGATATTCTGAGATTTTATTAGTACTCTATATGGTATATAAGTGTATGTAAAGATCGTCAGAATCCAATTCCGAACACTTTGATTTTTCCCAGAAATCCACTAGATACGGAAAGAATTGAGTATAAGGTAACAGGATAAAAAGGATTTAATTTAAAGGATTATAAGTGAGGATCATAAAAGAAATATAATATATTTAGAAAGGTTAAGGGAACCTAAGTAATAAGATCCCGGGTATGATCCCTCAAACGATAAACGAAAACGAAAGTTAAGCGAACCGTATAACAGATCAGCGGTCATTAGGCAAACAATTAGGAAGTTAATCAAAGGGATTAGAGAGGATGATGTCACCCAACCAATGAGAAAAGGACAAGGAGGGAAAGATGACATCATAGCATGACATAAGCATGACATGGGAAGGAAGGAAATGTGGTGGAATATTAACCACACAAAATCAAGGTTAAATTTGTAATTAACCAAAAAACAAATCAAATATTCAACCAACCAAGCCAAACAATTCATTTTTCATCAAAACAAGAACACAAGGCATTTTATTTTCTTCATGCTCTCGGCTTTTTCATTTTCAAGAAGCTAGAATTTTCAAAACTCAAGATCAAGGCTTCCTAAATTGGTAAGATAATTCCCTAGTCATCCTTATACATAGTTATGGCTATATTATGAGTTTAAGCCTTCAATTCTTTCTCAATCTTCTTCAAGAAATCAATGAAGAAGACAATGAATAGTGACTTCAAGAATTTTAACTTGATTTTCTTGTTTTTCCTTTAAGATCCAAGCATCCCTAAGACTTCTCAAGGCTTCTTAAGAATTCCTAGCTACTCCCACCACTTCAAGGAAGGTATACCATCTTCAAACCCTAGCTTTAATTTGTATATTAGGTTGATTATGGTTGTGAGGGTAAAGGGTAGCTTGAAACTTGTTTGTTTAAGAGTTTGGGTTGGAATGGTGGTGATTGATTTGTTGAAATCTTAACATTTGGTTAAAGAATGTAGTATAGTTTAAATTCAAGTTTTAGGAGTAATTAAATGGATTATAATGAGTTGGTTTGGGGCTGTTGTAATGTATTTTGGATGGAGGTTTAATTGGGTTGTGAATTGGGGTTGAATTGTGATGGTTTTGGAATGGTTTAAATTTGGGAAATCGCGTAAACATAGCCATCGTAATGTCCGATTTACTTTAGACTGCTTTTGTTCATAACATTTGGGCCCGAGAACTCCCTGCTAGATTATGACCATTGCCATAGTTCATGTTACTAGCTTCGTTTTGATATGTAGTTCGTTTGATTCCGATGTACGGTTTAGGAGAAACGACCGTTTTAAGTAACGGCGTTTCGTGAACAAAACATTTCCCCTCGCCTTACTTTGAAACATAGGTTAAAGACCAAAAAAGGGTTAATTAATGTATGAAACAATTATGGTAAGTGTGTTAGGCAGTTGGTGAGACACCCACGAAAGAATCGCCTTAAAACTCGTAATGGTTAATTTATTAAAAATGGTGGAGCCGAGGGTACTCGAGTGACCTAAGATAATCAGTGAGCGCAAAACGAGCGTTAGAGTCTAAGTTGGTTAAAGTATAGATTTACAAGTGACTTTGGTTTAATTCCAACTTACTTGTTGTTTATAGGTTACCAGACTCGTCCCGAGCCTCTTATCACCCCCAGTCGCTCAGGCAAGTTTTCTATCCGTTATACTGTTGTTGTGATGTATACACTGGTATATGCATTATCTTGTAATAGATGCATGATGGTTATATTAGCAAATTCTTGTGATATATTGTAGCATGTGATATGGTACATATGCATGCCTGTTTTGTATTCTTGCCATATATATCTGTTGGTTCAGTTGATAATACCTATGCTAGAGAATAGCGGTAATTTGCATATACCCTTAGTATAGGGACCCAAAGGTGAAAACATTTTCTAAAACCGGGAGTCGAGGATCCCGAGTAGATTTTATATATATATATATATATATATATATATATATGGTTATAGTTTTCACAACTATTAATCGAATAAGGGTTATTCGATAACTTTATATTATTTATTGAATATTATTTCGAATATTCATTCGAGGGCTTATGACTCCTTTTATTTTATTAATTGAATATTATTTGAATATTCATTTGAGGATGTATGACTCCTTTATTTTATTTAATGAATATTATTTATAATATTCATTCGAGGTATTATGACTCCGCTTATTACTGAAATATATTCTTTATTTTATTTAAGAATAAGGTCTCAATAATCAAACTTATTTTCGATTATTCAAATAAAGATAGTACTTTCATATAAGTATATCTTTGGTTATTTAATATCCATTTCAAGTATAAGTTTTAAAACTTCTACTTCGATTATTTTTATAAGGATTATCATTATGAGAATATTATTTAAATAATAATATTCAGATATTTTCTAATATATCGGGACTGATTTATTTTAATAAATCAGCAGTACTCCAAACATTCTTAAAAATGTTTTCGAGTCTTCAAAATGATTTTTAAAGTTAGAGTGGACCCCAAAACTCATTTTTATATTTAAGATCTTCCTTTCAAAGGGGATTTAAATACTCGCTCAAAACCTGGGGGAT
This sequence comes from Apium graveolens, assembly GCF_009905375.1. NCBI lineage: Eukaryota > Viridiplantae > Streptophyta > Magnoliopsida > Apiales > Apiaceae > Apium > Apium graveolens. The sequence goes on along the minus strand of NW_027418292.1, from coordinate 14,355 downwards.
CCAGCTCTGTGGTGTATTTTACATTCGCAACGTGGTTGCTGTTTTGAGAAAACAAATGAATTGATTACTTACCCAACGTTCGGGAAGTAAGCCCATCTAATTGAGTCGGCATAAGCGACAGGCCGGAGTACGGTCTATCAAAGTGTAAGTGGCTGGGTGGCAGTCCATCAACGCGTAAGAGGCCGGGTGGCGGTCCAGCACAAGGTCCTTATGTGGCCAGGGTGATGACCGGTGGGGGATTCATCCATCTACTAGTAGAAAATGTTACTTATTGGTATCTTTGCCTGATCAGCAAGATATCGGGTTTATGCCAAAATTCTTTTCCTTTCCAAAATTCATTGGATGTTACCAACTCTGTTCATACTTTACATAACAGAGGTTCCAGGAAATGTTTAAGAGATATATATGTGGATATATATCGGGACTAAATAAATTATCTCGTAACTTTATTTCATTCAATAATATTTCAAAGATTGAATCTATTCAAGTCTTAACTTGTGGTCTCATCTATGGGATGACCTTTTTTTTTAAAAACCTATAATACTTTGAACAGTGGTAGTTCAAGTAGCCTTATAAATGATATAAGTATAGTGAAGTATTTGGTAACTTCATCTTCCTTTAAGCTTATATCCAGTAAGTAATTATCTTACTTTTGATAAAGGTTTTCAGTCAGTTATCTATTAGATACTTGCATTATTGATTACACTATATATTATCTTGCGAGCTGTAATGCTCACTCTTGCTTTATTTCTTCATCACACAACAACAGTTAGGAAGGATGGCCAGACTCAAGCAGACCCAGCGCAAGAGCATGGGAAGCGCCCCGCGCCTTCCCGTTGAGATCATAGCTGCTATAGCTGCAGAGGTAGATCTATCTGTAGATCAGACCATCTACTTTTGAGAATCAATTATGTATAATTATAACTTGTGGCAGATACTGGCAATTAATTATAAACTTATTAAGTAATCATTTTGGGTTGTAATAACTTTTAAATTGTGGATTCAAAGACTTGTACTTATTTCAATTTCATCTCTGAGACTATAACGGGTTGTGGTGTGTGTTAGTGTGGGGTCACGACATAAGGTTAATTATTATTAATTAAGTGAAGTGATATTGTGGAAAGAAAGACTGTGACGACCCGGATCTGGGGGTGTTACAGAAATGGTATCAGAGCTAAGCGTTATAAACCTCAGAGATGATGCGATGATATAATAACAAACTCACAAAGATAATAAGAACTCTTGCCAAGTTCATGGTCGGACTACTTAAAGTAGTGCTGACAGTTAAAACCCTTACGGGAACCCTTATAAGTATCATGATAGTAACTTAGCTCGTTTAATGTGTAGGCGCCTGAGATAGAGGACCCTGAGATGTTCGAGCGTGAGCATGATGAGGCACTGCTAGATGTTGAGGATCAGGAGGAGCCTGAGATGGAGGAGGATGAGGAGGACCCCTCAGAGGAGTCAGAGACGGAGGTCATTGCTATTTCAGATGAGGAGGACCCCTCAGAGGAGTCAGAGACAGAGGTCATTGCTATTCCAGAGGAGGAGGACCCAGATGAGGTCCCAGTAGCTGAGGAGCGTGTCGGACCTATGGTAGTGTATGCTGGTACCCCTTTACCCACACTTCCGGTGGTCAGAGCTCCTACCCCTCCACCACTATCTTGGATCCCTTATGATGACAGCTCAGAGACCCATACTTCCGAGCCTAGACAGACCGAGGAGGCACCTCCAGCGGCTCCGGATTCACCACCTCTTGACCCTGCCCACAGGCAGTCTTCGTTAGCCCACGGCTATGTTCAGGATGTACTGAGGACCCGAATGGCTGTTGCTGAGGCCCGACTGGATGAGGCCAGGAGGGAGTTGGATGCAGAGAGGGCGGGTAGGCGTACCCGAGCTTATGAGACTAGGGCTTCTATACCCCGATCCTTGAGGAGGGAGCTGACGGGGATAGAGCTCACGTCCCGAGCGAGACTCAGATCTCTCCAGGGGGACAGGCATGGTAGGATCTCCAGGCGGCAGGCCGACTATATCTTCCGTCGTGCGATGGAAAGGGTATGGGAGCTGACCCGCTCCGGTGTGTGATTCAGGATTGACGATGGAATAGTCTAGTTGTCTAGTTAGCCGAGGCCTTAGTAAGAGCCAATTTTCCGGGATAGTTGACTTGTATATAGCATCCCTTTTTCTGACTAGATAGATAGACTCTTGTGTATCACTTTTGGGACAGATGGCTGTAGCACTGTTGTACTTTTGACCAGATCAAACTATGTATTTCTCGCATTATGTATATATTTATTTCCTTCGGTTCAGTTCCTTAGTGATGAGATCACTGTTTTTATCATTATTATTACTGCACTTCTTATTAGAACTATCATAAAATAATAGAATTGCGATATACGTTCTCCCCATTATAAGAGCTGTGCAAGGCATAATGTTGTATATGATTGTGACCTAACGTTGAATTTCCCAATAATATTTTTTTATCAGTATCATACTGCCAAGAAAGATTGGAACTAGGGCAAACCCTGGATCTGAGGACCAGGGAAGCCATAATCAGGACAATAGAAACCAGGAACACAGTGAAGAGTAAGACGAGGATTATGTGGAACAGGATGACTCCCTGTATGAAGAGGAAGAGGAAACATATGATGTTGAGGGATTTGAGATAGAGGCTGAAGAAGGAGAAACTGAGGTTGAGCAACCAGTACCAAACCCAGGCATGGATCCCATGGGACAGTTCATGCACAATCAAATCGAATTCTAATAACACAAGTAACAGTAAACAGACTTTATTCAAAACAATAAGCTCTGTTACAATATGGAACTGTCCTCTCTCAGTGATGAACAAATATCACAAGAGCTGCTAGGGTTACAATGAATAATATTCTCGATAATGATAACACTTATAGTGTAAACCCTATATCTGTATTTATATACTACACAGTTACAAGATAATCGCTAATTGATATGTAATATAATTATGCTTCCTAAAATATATCAATCAGATATCTTTTCTTCCAAGTATTCTATTCTTCATAGAATTCCTTCTTCATGCATATCTCTTCTTACATTTGTCTCGATTTTCTCTTTCTTTAATCAGCCGCCTTCCTTATCTGAACGTTTCCTTTAAGTCCTGATATTCTCTTCTGATAAATATCTCCTGAACCTTAAGTACTGATGACTTAAGTTCTGACTTCAGTATAAGTGCTGATTTCAGTTAAGTACTGATTTGTCCTGTTTAAGTAAGATCTGAAAACTAAACATAAATCATATTAGTCATGACATTATCAAATATATCTAACAATCTCCCCCAACTTGTAAATTAGCATAATATACAAGTTTAACAAATATTTGATGATGTCAAAAACATTAAGTACAAATGCATGAGAAATTGACTAGATAACTCTAACTTACAGTCCTTAAAGCTTTACCAACTTTAACTTCTGATAACAACTTCAGTCTGTATTCATATCAGAATTTGAGCAGTTGTAGATCTTGACTTGGCTTCACTTTCTGATCTCTCTGATGTCAGGAGTTATTCTGAGAGTTCTTAAATAAACATCTCTCAGCATATCTGAGTTCATCAATCATCCTCCTTTTAGCATCTTTAAGCACTGCAGAATCTTCACCAGTTTGGAAGATAGCAACCCTGAGATCATTTATTCTAGCTTTCCTTATGTCCTAATCCAGTCTGATCAAATATGCCTTGTCAGACTCAAGATTGAATTCTACAGCCTTATAATCCAGAAAGGTAGTTATAATCTTAGCAGAGTTAGGCTACATCTCAACAATATCACCCTTGTGATCTCTTTACTTTGGAAGATATGTGCTGTCAGACTTTTCAGAATAAAGCCTTTTCTGTCTCTGAATTTGAGTTTTCAAATAATTTGCAGCACTTTCTGTTATTCTGTCATTCACTTGAAGTAAGAATAATACATGTTCCAGTTCTTCAAAATACTTCAGTGGAATAGCATTTTCCCTTATGTGGTAAACCCTACCATCTGTCATGAAGTATAACAAGATGTGTTCTTTCAAGTAGGTATGGTAAACCATCTGTACAGATTCTAGTTGATTCAATCTTTCAGGAGTTGCTCCAATACCTGGTTTACTTAAGGAAGTTGGATCATTGGTTGTGTTCTGTACTCTTCTTTCATCAGCACTACCTAATCCAGATTTATCTCTTGCTTCCTTTCCAGTAACCACTCTTGCTTCAAAACCACTTGCAGCAGTCTTCAAAAGTTGAGTATGTTTAGCCTTGGTGAAACCTGGTAGGAGTATCTTTGATGGTTTAACATGAGCAATATCAGAGGTTTCCTTTTCCTTATCTTCTGATATCAAGTCAACTTGAGCTATGTCAGAGGTTACTTGCTTCTTTGTAATATCAGAACTAACTAAATCTTGACTCTGAACAACTTGAGCCATGTCAGAGGTTGTCTTAGAAATCTTTCTTGAAGTCAGAGTAAGATCAGCATCTTCAACAGAAATTTCTTCATCCACAAGAGGCACATAAACCTTTATACGTTCACTAACTTTTTCTTTTCCCTTAGACCTTGGATCTATCTGCAATTGTGATTTGGCCTTGGTTGCCTCAATATTTGTCCTTTCTTTTATCACAATGCCTTTGGCCTTTGGAAGTTTCTTTTTACCAACAGAAGCTTCAGATTTAGAGTTAACTTTTTCTGACTTAAGTCTAGCTTCTTCTTCCAATAGACTCTCAAAGTCCATTCCTGGATTTTCCTTCAGAAATAACTGTCTCAAAATTTTTTCATCAAGATCCAAAAGTTCATCAGAACTTATCCTTTTACCAGTATCAGAAGTAATTCTTTTTCCAGTATCAGAACTTGTTCTATGACCTGTAGCTTTAGCTCTTCTTGATGAGAGACCTCTACCTTGACTATGACCTCCATCCATTCCAGAGTTTCCCTGGTCATCTTTTTCATCATCCTTCCCCTTCAGTGTCTTAACAGTTTTGCATTTGTACTTAAGTACCTTCTCCCCCTTTTTGGCATCATCAGGTAAGAGAAGAGATACAAGCAATTCCACTGAGGATTGGATTTCATCGAGTTGAGATTGCTGAGAAGCTTGATTTTTCAAAATTTCATCAATCTGAGATTGTTGCTTCTCTTGGGTCTTCTCAATGTAAGCAACTCTGTTAAAGGTAGGTTTAAAAAAAAATCTTGTCCAACTTGACAAGTGTATCTTGCTGCATTAAGAGTTCTTGAACCCTGTTCAACTTGTCTTGAGTGACAGACTGTTGACCTTGAAGGTGCCTTGTAGTAAGTGCAGTAACTCTTAGCTGTGTCTTGAAATCATCATTAATTAGCATCTCATCAGCTTTTCTAAGTGCTCAGCAAGATTTTGTCAGATGGAACAAAGGTAACTGTGTTCCACTCCCTAGTCCACTCCTGTACTCTAGGAGTTTCATTCCAAGGTACTGGTGCTTCCCCTGTAACAAACTTCTTGACTATCTCACTTTTGTGAATAGTTTATTGAGGTGCATGTCTTGATGGACCAGCTGCAGTAGCATCTTTATTTATAGCGGCATCACCAGTATCATCAGCATTTGCGGCATCAGAATTTACAGATTCAGCATCCTATAATAAAAGAACAGTATGAGAAGCTATGGAGGCTTCATCATCATCCTCTAAGTGCTGATTTGCTTCCAAGTTCTGATCAACAGCCATATTTTGATGCTCACCTATAGTCAGATCTTCAATGTCTAGATGCAGAGAAGGTGTTGTAGCCAATTTTGGAGTTTCATTAGCATCAGTAATTGGTGTTGTTGATGGATTAATTGGAGCTGTTGGAGCTTCTAAGTAGAGAACCTCAGGCACAACCAGGTTGTGAATATTAATTTCAGCACTTGTGCCTGGGTCTGCAGTAGATACTGGTTCATGTACAGGAGACACAGGTGGTGTAGATGCTTTATCTGTAGCAGTAGCTTCAGCAAATTCTGGCTCTTGTGAGATCAGAGATTCCTGATCTCCTTCCTTAGCTGCTGCTTCCTCATCATCTGAAACTGGCCTGTGAGCTCTCTGTTTCTTTCTTTTCTTTGAAGATGGAGATTCCTTGGGAGTTTCCGTATAAGACATTGTTCTAAGCCTTTTGAGAAGCTTAGATCCCCCAATGCCAGTATCCTTCTGAGAAGGGACCTTCTCAGCTTCTGTGATAACAGGTTATGATGCAGGAACCTGGTCCCCACTATCTGACTCATCTCCCAGAATAATCCTCCTTCTCTTCTGTGGTGTCTGAGGTACAGTCTTTGTCCTCTTGGGCTTAGAAGATGAAGGCTTCACAGTATGTGCTGATGATGAAGGTTGAGTTATCTGTATAGATTTGAGATGTGTTCTGATGGAGGGTTGAGTAGGTTGAGATGTATGTATGGTATGTTCTGATGGTTGTTGTGGTATCTGGGATGTGCTGGTGGGTTGTATATCAGGGTAAACCGATCTATAAGTGTGAGGATCAGCATTTACCAGGATCTGTTTTACAGACTGAGGTATCTGTAGGGGTCAAACCACCTTTTTCTTAAGGTCAGTACCAAGTCATTAAACGCCCGTTTTGCAAGTTTAAAGGGTAGAAATAAAGAACTGGCTGGTTGAGGTTCATTAGCACATCAAAAAGTATATATAAGATGACAGAATCTAGCAAAGTATACTACATTCCTATCCTCTGTCATCCTATCCCCTATAAAGCCTAGCACAGCACTTGCAAAATCAAAATGAGTTTGGTGAATAATAGCATACCCGATGTGCTGACTCATAATAGGAATGGCATTAAAGTTGGAACACTTATTGCCGAATGCTTTAGTGATACAGTCGAAGAAAAAGCTCCATTCCTTTCTGATATGTGCTCTTTTCAACTGTCCAAGCTTGGCCAAACTCTTCTCATACCCCAAATTGGTCATGAGCTGCTGTAGAACTGGTTCCTCCGCTATTGAGAAAATGCAGCCTTCTGGTAAATGTAGAGCTTTGTGAACTGCTCCAGGAGTTACCACATGCTCAACATCATTGACTTCAAAAATAATGCTTGGAGTACCAGTTGCACCACCATTATCAAAATGCCCAGTCCGCCAGAACGTCAGAACTTGTTGACTGGAAATGACTTGAGGCTGGGTTAATGCATACTCAATCTCACTGTGTGCTAGAAGATCTTGCACAAAGTGCAAATCAGATGGAGCTTCATCATGGTTTAATATTGCAGCATAGTTTTTGGGAACAAACTTAGCTCCATCTATAATCAAATCCTTAGGTACCATGAGAAAAATTGAGAAATAAGTTTGCCTGTAAGGAGTTTGACAAAATGTCTGTATGAAAAAAAAGTCAGGAGATGAGATAGAATAGAAGTAAAGAAAAGAGAGATAAAGTGTGAAAGTAAATAAAAGATTTTACAATCTTCTCTCTCTTTTACTTATACACGGTAGAAAAAGTAACCGTTGGACACCTGTCAGACATGGAGCAGTAAAGAATAATTAATGGGCACGGGAAAACAGTAATCATTACTTATCACATGCAGTTTTTCAAGGAAAAAACCGTTCCACTTACCAAGTAATCCCATTAATTAAGGTAGTTCAGTTTTAATTTAAAATTTAAACTGTTCCCACTTAAAAAATTATTTTTACTGCGAGACCAATATTCTGTATAAATACACTAAGTGAGAGAATGACCAAAAAAAATAAATCAAGTAAACAGGTACTACCACGTCAGAATCAGAACTTGATTTGTATCAGATATAAAAACGGTAATCAGAATATGGGTAAATCGGGATTTAAAAATGCATCAGAATTTTAAACAACTCAGAGACAAAATCTTGCAAAAATATTAAATTTCATAAATATATCGAGAAAATATATTCATGAAATTGAAATTACAGCACAAAATTACAAGATTGTCCTAAGCTACAAATCCTATTTCTTCTTCCTACTTTCAACGAAAAGAACAACGAGACGAATGATTCGCTCCTGTTATCGAAGAGCTTCCGGCCGTTCTTCTTCCAGTCGCTCAACATGGCGATGGTAATCCATATAGAAGAACAAGAGGTCTGTCAGAACCTCTTGGGGAACAGAGTCCCAAACCTCATCAGGAATGGCAGTAACATGCCATTCCTGCTGCCATTCTGGACAACTCATGGTGAGAGAGAAAGTATCATAGTTCAGAGTTAAGTTGCAATTAACCATGATTGTGATGAGTGAAGAAGAAATGAGTTTGAGAGTGTGAGTGTAAATGAGAGATGTACTGGATGGAGTGAAGTGTTGGTTTATATAGCCAATAGAATGCCAGGAGACGCAAGGAAAATTTAATGCTGACAGGTAGAAATAATTCTACCTCGTCTCCCTAGACTGAGGAGAATAAAAACAACCATTGGATGTGTAAAACAGGGTTTAATGCGCAAAAGAAACAAGTAAACATTATTGTGCATGGACGTGTACCACTAACCCTAAGTGTATTGACTGTTAATATCTCACCCGAACATATTCTGATTTAAAATAAGACTGTTTCAGATCTTAACCACAAATAAGTCAAGTAAGGAATCAGAATTTAATATCAGCACTTAGACTTATATCAGAACTTAACAGTCATTAGAACATGATTTCTTAACTCTAAAAATGAATGCCTATTTCTGCAAATCTTCACACAAATTCTGATTTCATTTCTTCAGAACTTAATCATCAGAACTTCCATCATAGCTTGTCCTCAGAATTTATGCAATCTGACACATAAACTGTTCATCTAAAACAACATTGACCACCACAGTAATTTTCATCATCCATATGGAGTGTAAGTGTGTACATTAAGCTAAATATCAGACAAAGAGTAAAGTCTGATTCACTTCAGTACATCTTAGAAAGAAGGCATAACGAAGAACTTTACTTAAAATATGTCATTATTCAGAAGCCTATTATTGAATGAGTTCATGCATGAGTCCACCTCAACTGTTTTATGCTTATTTTATGCATCTTTTGAAATTTCATTTTACAGTGGCTTCTCAATGTAAGTGAGTCACGACTGCTTATCAAAATTTATGCTATTATCAGAGTATTTCTCCAGTAATCATAGAGTGTGAAAAGTCACCAAGAAAAATAATTATTTGCTTTTCTGATGCATATTACTTAATACCAGCAATGCACTTGGGTCGTCCCTTCCACATTTTTACTCTAGATCTCAAAGGAGTACCTGATTTTTATTCCTTGTTCTTTTCCTTTTTCTTTTGATAAGTGAGATTTATCAGCACTTAGTACATTCAGCAGATTTACTAACATCAGAACTTAACAGATGAGAAGCATTATTCTAGTTTTTGACTTAGTAATAAGATAGACAAAGTAAACTTAACTAAGCTCAATATCAGAATTTGCTTGTGTCAATAGATTTCCACATAAATAATTACTTCTAATATGGGATCTCTAGTATATTAAAGACTACTAGGTCAGCATCTAGCACAGTTATCCTCATAGGATTGAATAGTCACAGAAAGAGTCATATCACTATCAGAGTTTAGAAATTCACATCAGACAACAATCAGTACTTAAGCAAATTTCAATTAAGCACAGAATACACAAAGATAGTAATATCTGTAAATACTGATCATAAAGTCTGATGCAGCAGAACAAAAGCTAAGCAGATTTAGAGAAAGAACCTGAAACCATTCCAAGTTCATTTACCAATCTTGTAAAAGTAGCTTCACACAGTGGTTTTGTGAAGATATCTGCTAGTTGTTGATCTGTTGGAACAAAGTGCAATTCCACTGTACCTTCATCCACATGTTCCCTTATGAAGTGGTACCTAATGCTGATGTGCTTTGTCATTGAGTGTTGAACTGGATTACCTGTCATAGCAATAGCACTTTGATTATCACAGCAAATAGGGATTTTAAAATATGTTAACCCATAATCCAGTAACTGATTCTTCAACCAAAGAATCTGTGCACAACAGCTTCCTGCAGCAATGTACTCTGCTTCTGCAGTTGATGTGGAAATTGACTTTTGTTTCTTGCTAAACCAAGAAACCAATTTGCCTCCAAGAAATTGGCAGCTTCCACTTGTGCTTTTCCTGTCAATTTTGCAACATGCAAAATCTGCTTCTGAGTAACCTATTAGTTTAAAATCTGATTCTCTGGGATACCACAATCCCAGATCAGCTGTTCCCTTAAGATACTTGAAGATTCTTTTAACAGCTGTTAAGTGAGGTTCTCTTGGATCTATTTGATTTCTTGCACAAAGACAGGTAGCATACATGATATCAGGTCTACTAGCAGTTAGATAGAGTAAAGAGCCAATCATACCTCTATAATAAGTAATATCTACTGATTTACCAGTATCCTTATCCAGTTTTGTTGCAGTGGCCATGGGATTGGATGCACTTGAACAATCTTGCATTCCAAATTTCTTCAGCAAGTTTCTGGTGTACTTGGTTTGACAAATAAAAGTGCCTTCTTCATTCTGCTTGACTTGAAGGCCCAGAAAATAGCTAAGTTCTCCCATCATACTCATTTGATATCTTGACTGCATCAATTTGGAAAACTTTTTGCAAAGTCTGTCATTTATAGAACCAAAGATGATATCATCAACATATATCTGAATTAAAGTAAGTCCTTTCCATGGTTGAGGTAGAACAATATTTTGTCTATAGTTCCTCTATTAAAACCACTTTCCAGAAGAAACTGAACTAAAGTCTCATACCATGCTCTTGGAGCTTGCTTAAGGCCATAAAGTGCTTTATCAAGCCTGTAGACATGAGTTGGATATTTGGGATCTACAAAGCCTGGAGGTTGTTCAACATATACTTCCTCCTCCAATTCTCCATTGAGAAAAGCACTTTTCACATCCATTTGAAAGACAGTAAACTTTTTGTGAGCAGCATAAGCCAAAAATATCCTTATGGCTTCCAATCTAGCAACTGGTGCAAATATTTCATCATAATCAATTCCCTCATGTTGAGAATATCATTTTGCAACCAACCTTGCTTTATTCCTTGTTATTATGCCATCACTATCAGTTTTGTTTCTGAACACCCATTTTGTACCAACAACAGATCTGTTCTTTGGCCTTGGCACTAGGGTCCAGACTTTGTTTCTTTCAAATTCATTTAACTCTTCCTGCATTCCTTGCACCCAATCAGCGTCTTGAAGAGCTTCTTCCACTTTCTTTGGTTCAGTCTGAGAAAGAAAAGAATTGTAAAGACATTCACTTAAAGTGGTTGTTCTAGTTCTGACACCTGCATCAGGATTTCCAATTATTAAGTCAGGTATAAGTGATTTAGTCCACTTCCTTGCAAAAGGAAGGTTTTCTCTAGAACTGGATGCTCCCCCATGATCCATGCTATCTTCATCAACATTTTCTGATGCGCCCCCTGAAACTATGCTCTCTGAGTTGGATCCTTCAGAATTTAAGTTTTCAAAACTATCAGAACTTGGCTTATCAGAACTTGAAGAGCCAGTTGTATGTTCTGATGCTTCTTGAGATGTGGTTGTATCTTCAGTATGCTCCCCCTGCACAGGTGCATCCTCTTTTGACGTAGTCACCACAGTTTCAATGACATCAGAGTTAAATCCATCAGAGTTTGCAGTATCAAGACTTAGACTGTCAGGGTTTTCAGTATCAGAATTTAATTCTTCATTTTCGAATCTCAGCTGACCATGATCATTGAAATCTTCAAGTCCAGTAATCTTCTTATCATCAAAAGAGACATTGATAGATTCCATGACCACCCTTGTTCTCAAGTTGTAGACTCTGAAGGCTTTTGTGGAAAGTGGATATCCAACAAAGATTCCTTCATCAGCTTTTAGATCAAATTTGGATAGCTGTTCAGGGTGAGTCTTAAGAACAAAACACTTGCATCCAAATACATGAAAATACTTCAGATTTGGCTTCTTTTTCTTCACCATCTCATATGGTGTCTTTCCTTGCTTGTTAATCAGTGTTGTATTCTGAGTAAAACAAGCAGTCTGCACAGCTTCAGCCCAGAAATAGGTTGGAAGCTTTGCTTCATCAAGCATAGTTCGTGCAGCTTCAATAAGAGTTCTATTCTTTCTTTCAACAACTCCATTTTGCTGTGGAGTTCCAGGAGCAGAAAATTCCTGCTTGATTCCATGGCCTTTGCAGAACTCTTCCATTGTAAAATTCTTGAACTCAGTGCTATTATCACTTCTTATTATTTTCACAGAGTCTTTAACCAATTTATCCAGTTGCTTGATGTTAGGAATATGTGTATTAGTTTGATGATAAGTTAAACAAAACACTTAAGTAGAAATCTAGTGTTTGTAGCCTCAACGGATAAGACCATCTTGGCTATCCGTTGAAGGAGTAGCTTTACTTAGCAATAAGTTTAGTATTGTAGCACATTTCATTCTCTGGATTCAAGTTGTAATTCTTAGATTTTGTAGGAAATTATCAGTCATGTTGACTACTAGTGGATATGCAAATAGGAGGGCTAATTGTAAATATTTCATGCCTTGTAATTTTATATAAGTGAAGAAGTATCAACTGATATTGAAGACCTTCAACGGATAAGAAACAAAGCTTCAACGGATGTCTCTAAAGCTTCAACGGATAATATCCATCAACAGATAAGTGCTTCAACGGATAAAGACTTCAACTGCTAATGCATCAACGGATAAAGCTTCAACGGATAAAGCCTCAACGGGTAAGGCATCAACAGATAAAAGCTTCAACGGATGCTTAGTTCATTAGCAGTTGATAGTGACAATTCATAAGCTGACAGAGGCTCATGGGTTGACAGAGACAAACTGGAATGTGGAAGCCTCTAGGAGGAATCAAGAAAATGCAGCATTTCCATTCTGGTGCAAACAAGGAAGTATTCAAAGATTAACAGCTAAGCCTAAATTGCATTGGATAGAGAAATGAAGAAGAAACATGTGAAGAGCCTTTTTAATTGTATTTTACAGTTTTTTCTTCACTTGTAAACTTGGTGATATATAAATCAAGTAGCAGCTAGTAATTAGATGTGAATTTTCCAGAGCTGTTCAGAAAAATCCAGAGAGAAAATCATCTAGTTTGTACTAGGAAGCAGCTGTGATTTAATTCTTTGAATCACAGATTTTCTGAAATAACACATCTCTGGTGGAACAACAAATCCACCAGAAAAGTTTTTAAGTTCTTTGTATTCTTTACATTTGTGTTTGAATATATATCTGTCTGTATTAGCTTCAAGCCATTCACATACATTTGCTCACTAAAACACTTAGCCTTAGAAACTACTCAAAAGTTGAAAAAGTTTTGAGATTTACATTCAACCCCCCTTCTGTAAATCTCATTGTTAGTCCACTGGGAATAACAATTGGTATCAGAGCAAGCTCTTAACATACAAAGAGTTTAAAGATCTATTCTGCTAACATCATGAGTAAGAAGGATATTGGTGTAAAGATTCCAATCTTGGAAAGAGATAACTATCATCACTGGAAAGTGAAGATGCATTTACATCTTCTCTCTCAAGATGAAAGCTACATCAACTGCATTGAAAATGGTCCTCACATCCCTCACAAGGTGTCCACAGCTGCTACTGCAACAGTTGCTGTTGGACAGTCGATTCCCAAGCCAAAAGCAGAATGGACTGTTGAAGATATTGAAGAGGTTCACAAGGACAAGAAAGCCGTGAACATTCTGTTTAATGGCCTAGATCAAGATATGTTTGACAATGTCATTAACAGCCAAACTGCTAAGGAAATTTGGGATACTGTGCAGCTTATCTGTGAAGGCACTGAGCAAGTTAGAGAAAATAAAATGCAGCTTCTCATTCAACAGTATGAATATTTTCATTTTGAAGAAGGAGAATCATTGAATGATACCTTCAACAGATTTCAGAAACTATTGAATAGATTAAAGCTGTATGGCAGAGTGTACCAAGTTAAGGACTCCAATTTAAAATTTCTAAGGTCTCTACCAAAGGAATGGAAGCCTATGACTGTTTCTCTAAGAAATTCTCAAGATTATAAGGACTTCACATTTGAAAGATTATATGGAATTTTGAAGACATATGAACTTGAGATAGAGCAAGATGAGGTGTTGGAAAAGGGGAAGAGAAAAGGAGGATCAGTTGCACTTGTAGCTGACAGTGAGAAGGTTGAAACCAGGAATGAGGAGAAGACAATGCCAAGTCTCAAAATTGGCACAAGCAAATCAGAATCAAGCAAGGGTAAAGAGCAAGTAGCTGAGGATGAAAACAATTCCAGTCAGGATGACTCTGAACATTTGGCCTTTCTGTCTAGGAGGTTTGCAAAGATGAAGTTCAGGAAAAATACAAAATTCACTAAGCCAAACAAAAACATGGTGGACAAATCCAAGTTCAAATGTTATAACTGTGGCATTAGTGGACACTTTGCAAGTGAGTATAGGAAGCCAAC